>NC_064631.1:144877800-145178038 GCF_023864275.1 Schistocerca cancellata | reverse complement strand
TTTGATAGTTATACTAGTGGACATGCAGATACATTGATATTTATGTTAGTGGAATACCGGGCGGGTAGGGCGGTGCAACTGCAGTAGTGAGGGTAGCGGGTACTCCGTGTAGACAGTCGTGCCGCCTCTTGCTGGTTGGATGGTGGTGGTCGCGCTCCCGTCGTACTGCCGTTAACGTCGGATGCCACGCGGCACTTACTTGGTATCCTTCGTCTCTGTTGACAAGATGTCGTGAACCTGTGTTTCAAAGGATGCGTTTACACTGAGGTGACAAAAGTCATGTCATAGCGATAGGCACATGTACAGAGGGCAGTAGTATCGCGTACACGAAGTATAAAAGGACATTGTACTGGAGGAGCTGTCTCCCTCCAGATCCTTGAGCGTCATGCACTCCGCCTCTCCTTCCGTATACGCCTCCCGTCCCCCACGCGGATCCTCTATGACCTCATTCCTTTCCCCCATCTGCTCCTAGTCCTCGAGCATATCCGCATACTCTACACCCCCCGCTGCCTTGATCCCCCTCACCCCCTGCTTGCTCCTCTCCTCTTCCATCCCTGCCTGCTGCCACGTCTTCACTGTTGTGTCCCCCCTACCCTTCATCTCTACACCCTTCATCTCCTTTCCCAAGGTGGCTTCCATCAACTCCCCCTCCCGGATGATGCCCTCTCTCCCTCCATTTATCCCTCCTATCAACTCTGATCCTCACCCCCCCTCCTTTCCTCCGTCCTTTTCCTGGGCTCCCTCTCCCCCCCCTTCCATCCATTTTTTCCCCACCTACCCTCTCTCTGCCCCCCTTCTCTCCCCCGAGCCCTTTTGCATTTCCCTCCTCTGCCTATTCCCACTCCCTCTCGCGTCTGCCCTGCCCCTTCCCCCCCTTTATGAGTCCTCTCCCTCCTTTGGTTCCCTCCTTTCGTTTTTCCTCTCCTCCCTCCTTGTTTTCCCCCCCATCTGCCCAGGTTCCCCCCCCCCCTCTGCCCTCGGCTATGGTGTGTTATCTTTGTGCCGACATTTTAGTACAGTGTTTACAGTGAGTGTTCAGTGTTGTGTGTCTTCTCCGAAGTGTTGCGAACGGATATCATACTGTCGCTGAGTGTGATTTTTATATTTCTTGCAAACAGAAACCAGACTGTCGCCATGTTTTTTAATTGTCTGTCTACTATGTTCCCTGTCTGCTTCCTGTGTATTTTATTAGCTTTGCCACCCCCTTTGCTTTATGTTTTAACTTTCCACAATTTTCCGCCGTTTTACAATTTCAGTCACCGTTTTATCGCCTGCTTTTATTGTTTCTTATCTTCTTTCTTACGTTTTAAAAAGTCTGTAGGCTGCAGAGCAGCGTAATAAGCTCCTGCCAGCCCGTCCCCTTCGGGGGGAATCGAAATACAATAAAGGAAAAAAAAAAGAGGAGCTGTCATTCATACTCAAGCGATTCATGTGAAAAGGTTGCCGACGTGGTTATGGCCGCACGACGGGAATTAACATGCGAGGGGCATTTAAAAGGTCCGTGCAAAAATAAAAACTACTTACGTGTTTGGGGTAAACCACTTTTTATTTTTCGACATAGTCTCCTTTTAGACTTATTCACCTCGTCCAACGTTGTTCTAATTTGTTGATCCCTTACGAATAATAGGAATTGTCCAACTCTGCAAAATAGCTATTAGTTGCTGCAGTCACCTCCTCGTTTGAATAAAATCTTTGTCCCGCCAGCCATTTCTTCAAATTGGGGAACAAATAGTAGTCCGAGCGAGCCGAGTCTGGAGAATAGGGGGGATGTGAAACGAGTTGGAATCATATTTCCATTAATTTTGCGACCACAACTATGAGGTGTGTGCTGGCATTGTCGTGATGGAAAAGGACATTTTTGCCGCCCAATCGCCGGCGTTTTTTTTTTTTCACCTCGGTTTTCAAACGGTCCAGTAACGTTGAATAATATGCACCTGTAATAGTTTTACCCTTTTCCAGATGGTCGACGAGGATTATCCCTTGCGAATCCCAAAAGACAGTCGCCATAACCTTTGCAGCCAAACGACCGGTCTTCGTTGTTTGTAGTGCAGATTCTCCCTTGGTAACCCATTGTTTAGATTGTTCTTTGGTCTCAGGAGTATGGTAATATATCCATGTTTCATCCACAGTTACGAAACGACACTTAAAGCCTTCGTATTCTTCCTGAACAGCTGCATAGTAATGTATCCATGTTTCATCCACAGTGACGAAACAACGCTTAAAGCCCTGCGGATTCCTCCTGAACAGCTGCAAACCACCCTTGTAACACTTCACACGATTCCGTTTTTGGTCAAGTGTGAGCAATCGCGGAACCCATCTTGCGGATAGCTTTCTCATGTCCCAATGTTTATGCAAAATATTATGTACCCGTTCATTCGAGATGCCCACAGCACTAGCAATCTTCACCATATCATGGATTGTATCAATTATTTCTGCAGTCGTAACCTCCACAGGGCGTCCAGAACGTTCAGCATCACTTGTGCCCATATGGCCACTCCGAAAATTATGAAACTAATTATAAACTGTTGTAATCGAAGGTGCAGAGTCACCGTAATGTTTGTCAAGCTTCTCTTTAGTCTCCTGAGGCGTTTTGTCTTTCATAAAGTAATGTTTAATCACCACGGAAATTCTTTTTCGTCCATTTTTGGACAATCACTCTACTTCCTTGATTCACACGAATGCCAAACTCAAAGAAACTTGGTGCGCGTTCTTTCCAAAGATGCTACTAACTAAACATGACCTGGATACGCGCCGGTGGTGCCATCTCTCGGAACTTGCACGGACTTTTCAAATGCCTCGTACTTTGAACGCGGACTGGTAGTTGGAGCTAGGCGTTTGGGACATTCTGCTTCGAAAATCTTTAGGTAATTCAATACCCCGAGGTCCATAGTGTCAAGAGTGTACCGAGAATAACAAATTTCACCCATAACTTCTCACCACGGACAACGCAGGGGCCGACGGCCTTCACTTAACGACATAGAGCAGAGGCGCTTGCGTAGAGTTGTCAGTGCTATCAGACAAGTGACACTGAGCGAAATAGCCCCATAAATCAATGTGGGACGTACGACAGACGAACACATCCGTTAAGACAGTCCGGCGAAATGTGGCGTTTATGGGCTGTGGCAACAGCCAGCCGACACGAGTGCCTTTGCTAACAGCACGACATCGCCTGCAACGCCTCTACTGGACTCATGACCATATTGGTTCGACCCTAAACAACTGGAAAACTGTGGGCTGGTCAGATGAGTCCCAATTTCAGTTGGTAAAAGCTGATGATAGGGTTCGAGTACGGCGCAGACCCCACGAAGTCTTGGACCAAAGTTGTCAAGGACGCACTGTGCAAGCTGATGGTGGCTCCATAATGGACTGCGTCCTCTGGGCCAACTGAACCGATCATTGACTGGAAATAGTTATATTCGCCTAATTGGAGACCATTACCATGAAATTATTATGGACGACAATGCGCCCCATGTGATCAGGCCACAACTGTTCGCAATCGGTTTGAAGAACATTCAGGACAGTGCGAGCGAAGGATTTGGTCATCCAGATCGTCCGACATGTATCCTGTCGAACATTTATGGGACACAACCGACAGGTCAGATCGTGCACAACTCCTGCACCGGTAATACTTTCGCAATTGTGGGCGGCTTTAGAGGAGCATGGCTCAGTATCTCTGCAGGGGACTTACAAGGATTGTGGAGTCCATACCACGTTGTTTTGCTGCACTAAGCCGGACAATAGGAGATTTGACACGATGTTAGGGAGTATCCCATTACTTTTGTCACCTCTCTGTATGGCGTTGTCCAAATAGCTGGTTACTCGGCGAATCACCTTGGTGTTCTGGAAGTCACAAGCCTTGTTTTACTAAAGGTTATGCTCTGCTGTCGGTGATTTTTCTGTCTATCCAGTCGCACATCCCCGGTGTTATTCTCAAAGCGTTTCGAAATACAGCACTTCGTTTACCCAAAGTATTGTTGGCCACATTCGCAGGCAATTCTGTATAAATGCAGTACTTTCATTTTTAGTGGATCTTTCACAGAGCCAAGTCATTCTTTTGTCTTCGGTGGTGGTCGTATGACGGTTTTTATATTGAAATTTTAGAGTAGCCTCGCAATTTTGGCTGACGGCGGTACCAGGTATCGAAGGCAGGTATCGAAGGCAAGCGAGTCTCTTGTCTTCTTCTTCGTCCTCCTACTACCCAGCACCTTGCTTCTTCTTGAATTCCCTAATCTGCGCTTCACTGTATCCACTTTAGCGGACTACTTCCTTCATGTTTTTGGTTCGTCCTGGGGTGTTTTTTATCACAGATAATGTGCGCCCTTTGTTGCAGGGTGGTACAGCCACTGCACACTGCACACGACCGTCCACAGCCAGTTGGTGGGGGGGGGGGGACTCCACTAGTATAAATATCATAGCATCAGCGTATTTAGATGCTTCGTCAGAAGTTGGTGAGTATGACACTCGCCGAAATGTCGCGGTATTTTAACATTGCCACCCAGCTGGAAACCCACGACATAAATAAAAAATTATAATCTTTGGCAGATGACTGGCAGGTAACTTTCGGCAGTCAGTAAAACTAAGGCTCTGTGAGAGTATTAAGCGCCAGCAGTAATTACGGCATTTATACCATACCCATAATGGACAGTCTTATGTGTATGGCAGTGAACTTTTGCTGCTTGCTTATTCTCGTCTGTACCTAATGGTATAATACTTTGTAGATGCGTAGTACTACATTGTCAATGGAGACATATTTACGTTATATGTATGTTTTACGTAAAATAATGTGAAGTAATGATTATCGTTTTCCTTATTTATAGAATTTGTAATGGAATTACATCTTACTGAAATATGTTGTAATTTTAAATTACACAAATGACAAATTAGACAACTGGTATGTCAAAATCTTCATACTGATATCATGATCAGTTTTACTATTGCTTCAAAACATACATACGGAGGTAGTTTATTTGGAAACTAACAATGAAATGGTACGAAAAAAGTGTGTGTACGACCTCTACATCTGTATTTATACAACTAAATCTAGTGTGCGGTGTGTGGTCTCAGATTTTGTAGTGAATCAGGGTCGTTTACCAGCTATACTGTTCCCTTCTAGGATGATATGCATGAAGAATGATTGTCGGAAACCCTCCGTATAACTACCACATAAGACAAGAATTTGTTTAGATCAAGCAAACAGTATGAACGATTATCAAATATAGAGCCTTGATCGCAATTTTTATTTTATCTTTGTGTTTCACCCACATTGCATTCTGGTGATACGAAGTGCGCCTCAAACAGAATGTTAACACATTACACAAATATCAAACAGCTAAGTAAACTTGACAAACCAATTCAATACCCGAATAACAGACAGGTTGTAAACGATAACTGTTCACAGCATATCATAACAGTGTGGGATAAGTTGAGATGAATAATTTCATATACCAAACTGGCGGTGTATCAACCCAGGAACAACTTTCGTCTTTCAGTAAGAAATAAGCAAACTTGCTAAATAAAGGATTTCAACATAACATCAGCCCAAACCTGTGAAAACATAGCGTACAGGCCTTGCTGTAGCTACACGGCGGCCCGCATCTCGTGGTTGTGCGGTAGCGTTCTCGCTTCCCACGCCCGGGTTCCCGGATTCGATTCCCGGCGGGGTCAGGGATTTTCTCTGCCTCGTGATGACTGGGTGTTGTGTGATGTCCTTAGGTTAGTTAGGTTTAAGTAGTTCTAAGTTATAGGGGACTGATGACCATAGATGTTAAGTCCCATAGTGCTCAGAGCCAGCCAGCCAGCTACACGGCTAAACTAAACCAAAATAACCAGAGTGCCATAGGCCACAAAGTAAACAATTTTGCCACTAAACAAAATAACAGTAACATGAACCACAATGAACATACAGTACTTAAAACACTAATAAAAACCAAGCAACAATAATGTTTTAATAGTACAAACAAACGAAGGTAATTCAATTTTTGTGATGTTGATTGGTGAAATATTTCTTCGACAAAAATAATGTAATCGAAGTTAAGTGAAATCGCACTACTAGTCTGCAGAATAACGTTAAAAAAATTGTGAATAAACGTGACTTCCTTTTAACTGGAAAATACGTACACGATTGCATTGTTTTGATAGCTTCTGCGCCACAGTTACGAGCACAACGGAAAATCCGCAAACGGAATGCCTAATACATCCCACCGTAAATTCTTAAAGCAGCCCACCTCACAGAATTTGCAAGAAACTAGATGCGTTTCTTGAAAAAGAAAAAAAATTTAAAGCACTCCGTCTTCAGGCCACGAGTGGCCTACCGGGACCATCCGACGGCCGTGTCATCCTCGGTGGAGGATGCGGATAGGAGGGGCGTGGGGTCAGCCCACCGCTCTCCCGGTCGTCATGATGGTATTCTTGACCGAAGCCGCTACTATTCGGTCGAGTAGCTCCTCAATTGGCATCACGAGGCTGAGTGCACCCCGAAAAATGGCAACAGCGCATGGCCCCTTCCAAGTGCCGGCCACGCACGACAGCGCTTAACTTCAGTGATCTCACGGGAACCGCTGTATCCACTGCGGCAAGGCCGTTGCCTACATGAAAAAATAAAATGAGCATCTAAATCTCTCCGTGCGACCACCGATTTCACTTATTTTATTGCGATGGTCTTTTCTCCGTATGTAGGTGTAAGTCAATGAAATATTTTGGTATTCCGAGGGTAAAATTAGTGTTCGAAATTTCGTGTGAAGATCTCGCCCCAAACGCGCTTATCATATCCATGACATTCTCTCCCTACTTAACGGTTACAAAACGAGCTGCCACTGTTTGAACTCATTCGACGTCCTCGGCTAATTCTATCTCGTAATGATGCCATACCGCGCAGTAGTACTCCAGAATAGGATGGACCTACATAGTGTAGGCAGTCTCTCTCGTAGATCTGTTGCATCTTCTAAGTGTTCTGCGAATAGTTCCCAGTCTTTGGCTCGACATTCTCGCAATATTTTCGACGCGATCGTTTCTGTTAAAGTTGTTCGTAGTTATTTAGTTCAATTGGAGTCTTTAGATTTGTTTGATTTACTGTGCAACCTAAATTTAACAGATGCCGTTTAGTGATCATGTAGATGACCGCACACTCTTTATGGTTCAGAGTCAATTGCCACGTTTTGCACCATACAGATGTCTTGTCTACGTTATTTCTCAATTGATTTTGGTTTACCGATGGCCTTACTAAACGGCAAACGACAGCATTAACTGCAAAGTGCATATCACTGTACTAAAAACAGTACCTTAAGACAAGCAAGTAAATGGTCAACTAAAACTAAACTAAAGTGAACTCCGTCCGGATAGGCCATGAAGGCCCAACGGTAACGACCGGCCGCCATGTCATACTCAAACAACAGGCATCACTGGATGCGGATACGGCGGGGAATGTGGTCAGCACACCTCTCTCCCAGCCGTTGTCAGTTTTCGTGAGCGGAGCCGCTACTTCTCAGGCAAGTAGCTCCTCAGTTTGCCTCACAAGGGCTGACTGTGTAACCAATGGCACCCCATACCATCACGCCGGGTGATACGCCAGTATGGCGATAACGAATACACGCTTCCAATGTGCGTTCAACGCGATGTCGCCAAACACGGCTGCGACCATCATGATGCTGTAAACAGAACCTGGATCCATCCGAAAAAATGACGTTTTGCCATTCGTGCACCCAGATTCATCGTTGAGTACACCATCGCAGGCGCTCCTGCCTGTGATGCGGCGTCAAGAGTAACCGCAGCCATGGTCTCCGAGCTGATAGTCCGTGCTTTTGCAAACGTCGTCGAACTGTTCGTGCAGATGGTTGTTGTCTTGCTAACGTCCCCATCTGTTGACCCAGGGATCGAAACGTGCCCGCAGGTTCCGTTACAGCCATGCGGATAAGATGCCTGTCATCTCGACTGCTACTGATACGAAGCTGTTGGTATCCAGCACGGCGTTCCGTATTACCCTCCTGAACCCACCGATTCCATATTCTGCTAAAAGTCATTGGATCTCGACCAACGCGAGCAGAAATTGGTTTGTGACTGGATTCAGGATTTCCTAGAAGAAAGAACACAACATGTCATTCTTAACGGTTCAAAATCTGCAGATGTAGAGGTAATTTCGGGAGTACCGCAAGGAAGCGTGATAGGACCTTTATTGTTTACAATATACATAAATGACTTAGTTGACAACATCGGTAGCTCCGTGAGGCTATTTGCAGATGACACGGTTGTCTACAAGAAAGTAGCAACATCAGAAGACTCGTACGTACTCCAGGAAGACCTGCAGAGGATTAATGCATGGTGCGACAGCTGGCAGCTTTCCCTAAACGTAGATAAATGTAATATAATGCGCATACATAGGGGCAGAAATCCATTCCAGTACGATTATGCCATAGGTGGTAAATCATTGGAAGCGGTAACGACCGTAAAATACTTAGGAGTTACTATCCGGAGCGATCTGAAGTGGAATGATCACATAAAACAAATAGTGGGAAAAGCAGGCGCCAGGTTGAGATTCATAGGAAGAATTCTAAGAAAATGTGACTCATCGACGAAAGAAGTAGCTTACAAAACGCTTGTTCGTCCGATTCTTGAGTATTGCTCATCAGTATGGGACCCTTACCAGGTTGGATTAATAGAAGAGATAGACATGATCCAGCGAAAAGCAGCGCGATTCGTCATGGGAACATTTAGTCAGCGCGAGAGTGTTACGGAGATGCTGAACAAGCTCCAGTGGCGGACACTTCAAGAAAGGCGTTACGCAATACGGAGAGGTTTATTATCGAAATTACGAGAGAGTACATTCCGGGAAGAGATGGGCAACATATTACTACCGCCCACATATATCTCGCGTAATGATCACAACGAAAAGATCCGAGAAATAAGAGCAAATACGGAGACTTACAAGCAGTCGTTCTTCCCACGCACAATTCGTGAATGGAACAGGGAAGGGGGGATCAGATAGTGGTACAATAAGTACCCTCCGCCACACACCGTAAGGTGGCTCGCGGAGTATAGAAAAAAAAAAATGTCGCGATACGATAAACCGCAATCGCGATGGGCTACATACAATCCGACCTTTATCAAAGTCGGAAACGTGATGGTACGCATCTCTCCTCCTTACACAAGGCATCACGACAACGTTTCACCAGGCAACGCCAGTCAACTACTGTTTGTGTATGAGAAATTGGTTGGAATCTTTCATCATGTCAGCCGCGTGGGATTAGCCGTGCGGCCTAAGGCGCTGCAGGCTGGTCCCGGCGGAGGTTCGAGTCCTCCCTCGGGCATGGGTGTGTGTGTTTGTCCTTAGGATAATTTAGGTTGAGTAGTGTGTAAGCTTAGGGACTGATGACCTTAGCAATTAAGTCCCATAAGATTTCACACACATTTTTTTTTCATCATGTCAGCACGTTGTAGGTTCGAATTCTGCGTCGGGCGTGGATGTGTCTAATGTCCTTAGGTTAGTTAGGTTTAAGTAGTTCTAAGTTCTAGGGGACTGATGACCTTAGCAGTTAAGTCCCATAAGATTTCACACACTTTTTTTTTTCATCATGTCACCACGTTGTAGATGTCGCCACCGGCGCCAACCTTGTGTGAATGCTCTGAAAAGCGAATAGTTTGCACATCACAGCATCTTTTTCCCGTCGGTTAAATTTCGCGTTTGTAGCATGTCATCTTCGTGGTGTAGCAATTTTAATGGCCATTAGTGTAGCTAACTCTCAACATGTCTCGTAAGCCACCTTTGACATCCCACCAGCTCAACTCAGAGCTGCCGAATAGTGTTATAATGGTTTCAGGAGCACTCCACACAAATGAGGTTGCTTTGTGTGACTCCTGCGTCACACAATCTCTGTCGAGCTCATCTCGCACGGAATCGAGTGAGAGCTGCCAGCCTGGGACTAGAGATGGGGGATCCGCTCTTGAACTAATTCATAGAGTTGAATCTTTCAAAGGAGTGAACAATCAGTGATTCAGAAAAGAAGAACGGTAGCTCCAAACGTTTCCCACGGCAGAGAGAGAGAGAGAGAGAGAGAGAGAGAGAGAGAGAGAGAGACGGAGCATATCAGCGGCACCTCTGCTGGTCAGAGCACAGTGCACGCCACACAACACAGCCAGCGCCGGCCTCTGCCCTGCTTCTGCCTCGGCTGCCTGCAACGTGCAGTGAGTGCCCCATTGGAATTTGTGTTTCACATATGCCGTGCCGTCCCTGTGCTTCCTCTGCCGTCTGGCGCAGCTTAACTTCGCATCGCATTCTGTCGGCGATCGTTTCAGTCGCACGTCCTGCCCTCTGGGCAGTTGATGCGAGCAACAGGACAGAGAGCCACCTTGCGGATAACATAGGAACTACTTGCAACAACCTGCTCGCAAGAGAACGGACGATTTGTCTCGGAGCGGGTGAGTTCACCGCTTCCCCCACCCTCGGAACTCGCCCGCTCAACGCTCACCCCACCGTCTCGACTCTAGCCAGAGCGTTGAGCAAAGCGACTCAGGTGTCACTCTGGTCTCTGCGGTCTCAGCTCACGCAGTAATACAGCTCGCGGCTTGACCTGCTCGACTCAGCGCCTCTGCATCGCAGTTCGTCCCTACTGGATATTGTTCTTCGTAGTAATACCGCTATGTATATTACATTATTATGTTATGTATACATCAATTGTTTTTATTTAATTTTTATTTGTTTAAACTGATTAGATTAGGTTCCTGATGACTCCTCTTACTATAGGATTTTTATTATGGACACTCGAATTTACGCTTTAATTACGAGCGAACCGATAAACGTATCGCAAAATGTGATACACCAATATTTTCCTTGTTTTATTCTGCGTAAGGCTATATGCAGCACTTTCGTTTTACAGTCAAATTTATATATTTTTTTTCTTATTCTGGTACGGATTTTGCGATTTTAGGCGTCTTCAGAAGGAAACGTTCACTTTAAAAATATATGGCTTGCGATGTATTTGTATGAGGTTAATGAAATTTTAATACATTATAGCCAAATATATTGTTAATGTAAATCTCAAGTTACAACATTTTCCGATCACCCAAAAAACCACGATAGTGTAAAATAAATCAATAATCAAAAACTTTGTCATATCACGGATATTTCAACAAACAATACAAAATTCTTACTCATTATCTGTGTTACTTCAAAATAGGATCAAATAAGTTCAAAATACAGGTATAGTACTGGAATAAACCAAGTTTAAAGGGCAATGTGCCTTCCATTTATTTTCTATTGTAAATGAGTGGTGAGTCATGAAAAAGAGCTAATTCATTTTAGGGAGTGAACAGTTCTGATCCAATCTCTGAAAAGAACAGTTTTGCCCATCTCTACCTGGGACCCAGCTGCCAGGTTACAGGTGGCTGTTACGCGGTGATGCATCAGTAGGTGTCCCTGGTGCTTTCGTCATTTAGTGGAGTCTGTGGCACGACGTGGAGAGTAGGAGTAATTTAACCTACTGCAAATATGTCAGCTGGCCTCTGTGGCCGAGTGGTTCTAGGCGCTTCAGTCTGGAACCACGCGACCGCTACGGTCGCAGGTTCGAATCCTGCCTCGGGCTTGGATGTGTCTAATATCCTTAGGTTAGTTAGGTTTAAGTAGTTCTAAGTTCTAGGGGACTGATGACCTCAGATGTTCAGTCCTATAGTGCTCAGAATCATTTGAACCATTTGCAAATATGTCTGCTTGAATTGTTCATGTGCATCTGCTCATCACCATCGGGTACCAGAGACATGGTAGTTAATGGACGTTAATATGGTTTGTCAACCCTTCACCTTTATGACGGCTTGAACTCTGTTAGGGACACTATCAATGATGAGTCCGAGTGCCTAGGTAGGAACGGCTACCCATTCTTCCTCAAGTGCTTAAACTAGAGAAGATAGCGACGTTGGACGCTGGGATCTGGAGCGATGTCGACGTTCTAACTCATCCTAAAGGTGTTCCTTTGGGTTCAGGTATGGACTCTGGGCAGACCAGTCATTTGAGGAATGTTATTGTCCACAAACTGTTGTCTCACAGGTCCTCGCTTGCGTCAGGGTGCTTTGATAAGCTGATACTGTCATCTTCTCAAAGCTGTTCGTCTACTGTACACAGTACATAGCGCAGCAAAATTTGTTCATACCCATTCGCATTCACCGTTTCGTAAAGCGCAATAATCGGACCACACCCTAACAGGGAAAAACACGCCCACACTACCTCCTCCTAATGTACTACAGACATTCGCCAACCCTAAACTCTTCCATGGGAGTGCCACAGGTTGCAGCGTGACTCATCAATTTAACTCAGTCGTTCCCAGTCATCCACGACGCAGCGGAGACGCTCTTGACACCAACTCAAGCGCCGCTTAGCATTGACTATACTTTTGTGCGGCTTATGAGCAGCTTCTTGACCATAGCACCCCATTTTTCCTAATCCTACGCACAGTCATTATGCTAGCTGGGCCGGTGTTAGCACTTTGGAATAAATAAAGAAAAGTGTGATGTCATTCACATGAATACTAAAAGAAATCAGCTAAATTTCCATTACGCGATAAGTCACACAAATCTGAAGGCTGTAAATTCAGCTAAATACTTAGGGATTACAATTAAAAATAATCTAAATTGGAACGATCACATAGATAATATTGTGGGTAGAGCAAACCAAAGACTGCGATTCATTGGCAGAGCACTTAGATGGTGCAACAGGTCTACTAAAGAGACTGCTTGCACCACGCTTGTCCGCCCTATGCTGGAGTATTGCTGTGCGGTGTGGGATCCGCATCATGTGGGACTGACAAATTACATCGAAAAAGTACAAAGAAGGGCAGCTCGTTTTCTATTATCGCGAAATAGGGGAGATAGTTCACAGACATGATACGTGAATTGGAGCATCAATCATTAAAACAAAGGCGTTTCTCGTTGCGATGGGATCTTCTCATGAAATTTCAATCACCAGTTTTCTCCTCCGATTGTGAAAACATTCTGTTGGCACCCACCTACATAGGGAGAAATGATCATCACGATAAAATAAGAGAAACCAGGGCTCGCACAGAAAAATTTAAGTGCTCGGATTTCCCGCGCCGTTCGAGAGTGGAACGGCAGAGAGACAGCTTGAAGGTGGTTCATTGAACCCTCTGCCAGGCACTTTATTGTGAATAGCAGAGTAATCGCGTAGATGTAGATGTAGATGTAGATGCAAAACTCACGAATGATTCATTGCGCTCATTTCATGCGATTTTCTACATCTGCATCTACATCTACATGGATACTCTGCAAATCACACTTAGGTCTTGGCAGTGTTCATCGAATCACTTTCTCTAGTATTCCCATTTCGAACAGCGCGCGGAAATAACTAGCACCTATATGTTTCCGTGCGAGATCTGATTTCCCTTATTTTATTTTGATGATCGTTTCTCCCTATGTAGGTTGGCGTCAGAAGAAAATTTTCGCATTCGGGGGAGAAAGTTGGTGATTGAAATTGCGTGAGAAGATTCCGCCGCAACGAGAAACGCCTTTGTTTTAATTATGCCCACTCCAAATCCTGTATCATGTCCGTGACGCTCTCTCACCTGTTTCGGGAAAATACAAAACGTGATGCTACTCTTTGAACTTTCTCGATGTACTCCGTTAATTCTATCTGATAAGGATCCCACATCGCGCAGCAGTACTCCAAAAGAGGACGGACAAGCGTAGGCCTAATATAGACAGTCTCTTTAGTAGATCTGTTACATTTTCTAAGTGTTCTGTGAATGAAACGCAGTTTTGGTTTGCCGTCACCACAACATTTTCCGTGTGTTCTTTCCAATTTAAGTTGTTCGTAATTGCAATTCCTAATCGGCTGGGGTGGTCTAGCGGTTCTAGGCGCTACAGTCTGGAACCGCGCCACCGCTACGGTCGCAGGTTCGAATCCTGCCTCGGGCATGGATGTGTGTGATGTCCTTAGGTTAGTTAGGTTTAAGTAGTTCTAAGTTCTAGGCGACTGATGGCCTCAGAAGTTAAGTCGCATAGTGCTCAGAGCCATTTCTCTGCTCCATACAGTGCAATGCCATGGCGATTCTTGCTCGGATTTCGTTGGTGCAGTGGGCATCCTTTGTGATAAAACTTCCCAAGTACTTGAACTGATTCACAATTTCCAGTTCCCAATTGTCAACAGTTATCTTCAAGTTTTTTTTTCAGATGCTTGCATAAAGATGTCCTCTGCTGTCGGAGAGAGTGGCGATTCGATTGTCACTCCGTTCGTTTGTTCATTATGTAATGTTTATCACACCAGCTGAAATAGTTGGACGATAAACATAATCGCACCAGGTCACCGATATCAAGAGGTATTCGTTCCTGAATGAAGCCAATAGTTAGAAAGTTGAAGAAGAGAGATTTTATGTCAAAGCTGCCCAATACATCAATATCCTGTAAGTGCTGCTCCTGTGAACGAAGTGAGTCGAATCCTCCGCATACGATTCTGTGTGTCCCACGAGGTGACCTAGTTTTCGCCAGATTGTAGGTAGGGGAGTCGATCCTTTAACGACAGGCTTGAGGAGGAAGCTTTCCTTGTGGATTTTACATACTCCATAAATCCATGGGGTTACCAGGATATTAGTTATGAGTACACAACCGTCTCCACTGGATCAGTTTTGCCTCTAGGAGTCCAGTACTAACAACGGTGTTGACCCTTCATCACTGTGGAGTGCTAAGAAGGTAGGCGCCTAGAATGAAGCCCGGATGAATGGTGTTGGGATATTTTCACCAACAAGAACAAGATTTCTTTGAAGCCTGATGAGCGTAGTTTTGACTGATTTATCTTGTAACCGATGTTTAACGGGTTCCTTTTAGCCCTCATCTGATTGCCCCCACACTTTTCATTATTCAGGGTCAATTACCAGGTTTCGCATTATACAGATTCTCTTCTACGTCCTTTTTCAATTGGTTTTGATCTTCTGATGACTTTACTAGTCGGTAAACGACAGCATCATCTGCAAACAACCTAAGACGGCTCCTCAGATTGTCTGCTAAATTATTTATATACACTACTGGAAATTGAAATAAGAACACCGTGAATTCATTGTCCCAGGAAGGGGAAACTTTATTGACACATTCCTGGGGTCAGATACATCACATGATCACACTGACAGAACCACAGGCACATAGACACAGGCAACAGAGCATGCACAATGTCGGCACTAGTACAGTGTATATCCACCTTTCGCAGCAATGCCGGCTGCTATTCTCCCATGGAGACGATCGTAGAGATGCTGGATGTAGTCCTGCGGAACAGCTTGCCATGCCATTTCCACCTGGCGCCTCAGTTGGACCAGCGTTCGTGCTGGACGTGCAGACCGCGTGAGACGACGCTTCATCCAGTCCCAAACATTCTCAATGGGGGACAGATCCGGAGATCTTGCTGGCCAGGGTAGTTGACTTACACCTTCTAGAGCACGTTGGGTGGCACGGGATACATGCGGACGTGCATTGTCCTGTTGGAACAGCAAGTTCCCTTGCCGGTCTAGGAATGGTAGAACGATGGGTTCGATGACGGTTTGGATGTACCGTGCACTATTCAGTGTCCCCTCGACGATCACCAGTGGTGTACGGCCAGTGTAGGAGATCGCTCCCCACACCATGATGCCGGGTGTTGGCCCTGTGTGCCTCGGTCGTATGCAGTCCTGATTGTGGCGCTCACCTGCACGGCGCCAAACACGCATACGACCATCATTGGCACCGAGGCAGAAGCGACTCTCATCGCTGAAGACGACACGTCTCCATTCGTCCCTCTATTCACGCCTGTCGCGACACCACTGGAGGCGGGCTGCACGATGTTGGGGCGTGAGCGGAAGACGGCCTAACGGTGTGCGGGACCGTAGCCCAGCTTCATGGAGACGGTTGCGAATGGTCCTCGCCGATACCCCAGGAGCAACAGTGTCCCTAATTTGCTGGGAAGTGGCGGTGCGGTCCCCTACGGCACTGCGTAGGATCCTACGGTCTTGGCGTGCATCAGTGCGTCGCTGCGGTCCGGTCCCAGGTCGACGGGCACATGCACCTTCCGCCGACCACTGGCGACAACATCGATGTACTGTGGAGACCTCACGCCCCACGTGTTGAGCAATTCGGCGGTACGTCCACCCGGCCTCCCGCATGCCCACTATACGCCCTCGCTCAAAGTCCGTCAACTGCACATACGGTTCACGTCCACGCTGTCGCGGCATGCTACCAGTGTTGCAGACTGACTTGGAGCTCCGTATGCCACGGCAAACTGGCTGACACTGACGGCGGCGGTGCACAAATGCTGCGCAGCTAGCGCCATTCGACGGCCAACACCGCGGTTCCTGGTGTGTCCGCTGTGCCGTGCGTGTGATCATTGCTTGTACAGCCCTCTCGCAGTGTCCGGAGCAAGTATGGTGGGTCTGACACACCGGTGTCAATGTGTTCTTTTTTCCATTTCCAGGAGTGTAGATAAGGCACAGCAGAGGGCCTGCCTTGGGGAACGCCAGAAATCACTTCTGTTTTACTCGATGACATCCCGTCAGTTACTACGAACTGTGACGGTGAATCGCGAATCCAGTCACATAACTGAGACGATATGCACTCAATTAGATTAAAAGCCGTTTATGTGGTACAGTGTCAAAAGCCTTCTGGAAATCTTCAAACACCCCCCACAACGTTCGACGGCCCGCCTATTCTTGGCTTAGCTGTGGCTATTCCTTCGCGTTTCCACTTCAGAGTGTCTGATCGATTTGTTACTCAGGTGAGATCCAATGACGAGTCCTAGTTCGAAGTCACCGAGCACTCCTGAGCCATGGCTGACCTGTTTTGCTCTTAACCCTTCTCTACTGAAAACACACTGCCCCCCCCCCCCCCACCCGCCTCTTTTTATACTGGCGCTTCCGTGTCTCGTCGCATCTATTGGTCAACTCCGCATTGCCTGTCCATATACTTTTTGATCTGATAGTCTTGATAAGGTAGACTTCTCTTACAGATATTTGACAGTTATCACTCATTCTAGTGTCAGATCGCCCTTGATGTATTCAAAGATATTGTGCCCTTCCACCTATGTACGAGGGTAATCCCAAAAGTAAGGTCTCCTTTTTCTTTTGTGAGTACAGAACTCTGTGTGGCAGTTGGTCACACTGCTTGAAGAGTGCTTCACGCGCTGTGTGTAAAACATGCGCACGCCGCGCTGAGGCGCTCAGTCTTGGCTTGGCAGCCGTTGAGAATGGACCTCCCGTTGGATGTTACCGCCAAGTGCGAATTGCGCGCAGTTATTCGGTTTTTGAACGCAATGGGCATTCGCCGATTGAAATCTATCGCCAATTGACGGAAGTGTATGGTGAGTCGCGCATGGATGTCAAAAATGTGGCGGCATCCTTCTTCGCCAAAGCCGCGGAAATTCAAACAAACACAGTCTGCTGGCAAAGTCATGACAACCGATTTTTGGGATCGGAAATGGGTATTGTTGTTCGACTTTATGTCCACTGGGACCACAATTAACGATGACTGGTACTGTGAGACTCTGAAAAAACGTAAACGGGCAATTCAGAACCGGAGAAGAGGAATGTTGAGCAAGGGCGTACTCATTCTCCATGACAACGCTCACCCATACATCGTTCGGCAAGCCGTTGCTCTCCTGCAACAGGTTCAGTGGAACATTATCACCCACCCATCCTATAGACCTGGCTTAGTGCCCAGTGACTATCACCTGTTCCTGGGTAAAAAGAACATTTGGCCGGAAAGCGATTCAGCTCCGACGACGAGGTGAAAGTAGAGGTTCATAACTTTCTGAACATCATGGCGGCGAGCTGATATGACATGGGCATACAAAAACTGTCACAACGTCTACAAAAATGCATCGGCGTAAATGGTGATTATGTCGAAAAATAGCTTAATGTTCAAGCTGTCAACTGATGTAAACTATTGTATAAATAAACAGATATATGTACTTATAAAAAAATAGGAGACCTTACTTTTGGGCTTACCGTCGTACGTATATTAATTCCGGATGAGATTTTCACTCTGCAACAAACAGTGCGCTGACATGTAACTTCCTGGCAGATTTAAACTCTGTGCCGGATCGAGCCTCGAACTCGGGACCTTTGCCTTTCGCGGGCAAGTGCTCTACCATCTGAGCTACCCAAGCACGACTCACAACCCCTCCTCACAGCTTTACTTCCGCCAGTACCTCGTTTCCTACCTTCCAAACTTCACAGAAGCTCTTCAGCGAACCTTGCAGAACTAGCACTCCTGAAAGAAAGGATATTGCGTGAACATGGCTTAGCCACAGCCTGGGGGATGTTTCCAGAATGAGATTTTCACTCTGCACCGGATTGTGCGCTGCAAGGTTCGCTGAAGAGCTGCTGTGAAATTTGGAAAGTAGGAGACGAGGTACTGGCAGAATTGAAACTGTGAGGACGGCTCGTGAGTCGTGCTTGGTTAGCGCAGATGGTAGGGCATTTGCCCCCGAAAGGCAAAGGTCCGGACTTCGAGCCTCGGTCCGGCACACAGTTTTAATCTGCCATGAAATTACATTCCTATTGTCTATGTTGAGAATAAGCTGTCTGAACTTGCAGCAAGTTGTTTTGCAGTTCTTAAACAGCTACTTGGCTTCCATATCTAAAACCGCGTCTTCTGCAGACCTCCTCAGAAAGATACGATCGCTATCTGCAGGTCATCTATACGTGTTTCGGAACAGTCACGATGCTATGACACTTCCCTGAGTAACGCCAGACACCTCCCCAGCAAGGACTCCAGCTGAATTCTGTTTCCTATCTAGTTCTTAAAGTAGTCTAGTAACTCTTACGCTGTTCTGTAATCAGATATTTCGTTTGTTTTTTCGCCGCTTGCGATGACTTAGGTAAACACTACGTTTTGCGCTGTCAGCTGTGAATTCATTTCTAACTGTTTCACTAAGTAATAAACAACGACTCACACCAAAGAACAAGATACAAATAATCGACTTGTCACTTTATTGTAGGCTTCCCTAGTATTTGTAAATCGCTTCGTGCAAATACCCTAACATTCTTTTTAAAGTTACATCCAGTCTCCTTTGCTACCCCTATCCAACATAAATACTGCTCCATCTCTAGTAGCCGGCCGCGGTGGCCGTGCGGTTAAAGGCGCTGCAGTCCGGAACCGCGGGACGGCTACTGTCGCAGGTTCGAATCCTGTCTCGCGCATGGGTGTGTGTGATGGCCTTAGGTTTGTTAGGTTTAACCTAAGGACATCACACACATCCATGCGCGAGGCATGATTCGAACCTGCGACAGTAGCCGTCCCGCGGTTCCGGACTGCAGCGCCTTTAACCGCTCGGCTACTCCGGCCGGCTCTTAAACTTCACTCGTGATGTTAGTCTTCCTGACAATTTCTTTGCAACTCCCACAAACTTCTTCCAGCTTTTTATAATTAGAAACACTATGGAGAAAGAATTGTAATGTGCACTATCGATAACTACAAAAGGGGAAAATATGAATGGAAGCGCAAGGAACAATTGCTCCGTTTAGAATGGGCGTCACGTAGAAACACTATCTTTCTCTTCTACTGTTCTACGTGTACAATAGCTCAAAAATATCGGGAAACACCTATGTAATACGATAAGGATCACCAGATGTCAAGAGAGGCGAAATCGCCTGTATAAAAGGGGACGGGGAGTACTGTGTTCTTAGTAGAGAAGCTCAATGACTTTGAAGGTTGACTAGTAACTGCGTGTCACTTGACTAAGAAATGCATCAGGGACATTTCAATCATTTTAAAGCTGCCCAAGTCACTTTTAGTTGATATGATCGTCAAGTGAAAATCCGAAGAAAGAACCATAGCTAAACCAAGACCAGACATACTCAACTACTGATCGATGGCAACCTTCGAGCATTGCGGAAGACGGTTGTACAAAAACGCATGATACGAACAAATTTCACACAGTCTTATATTAGGCGCAGTAGAGGCACAATTCTAAGACTATCATTGTTTTCATCAGCACGATGGACCCTGTCATAAAGCAGCGTCCGTGAGGCAATAGATTTGGGACAGTAACATTCCTGATATTAATTGGTCAGTCCAGAGACCCGACGTAAATTCAATGGAACACTTTTTGGATGCGTTAGAACGTGGACTTCAGTCCAGACCCCAGCATCTGACATCAATACTTTCTCTAGCTTCTGCTCCTGAGGATAATGGTCTGTCATTCTCCACAGACATTCAGACACCTCATTGAATGCGTCCCCAGCAGAGTTTAAGCGTCGAAAACCAAAGGGTGGGCACAGCTCACATTAATATCCGATAATTGGTGTCCTGATACTTTTCATCAGATAATGAATGTCGATGATACAAGGAAAATAAAAGACGCGGTTCTGAGGTGAGATTATAATTTGGGGTGATGGGGTGTAAACGATAAGATTTACTTGTGACACTGTTGTCCCGTCTCTAAGAGGGGAAACATTACAGGACCAATTGAATAGGATAAACTGTCTACTGAATGCAGACTGTGGTTTGAGAGTAAACAAAAAAAAAAAGATGAAAGTATTAAGGAGCCTCAGAGTGAGGAGGACGTGGTAAGCTATGTGATGGAGTTATGCTGAGTTGCAAGCAAAATAATGCTTGACAGAAGATGTAACAAGCATACTAGAAGCGGATTACCAAAGGTGAAGAGAGCATCTTCGCCACAAAATGAATACTCCTATCAAACATAGGCCCTAACTCGAGAATAAAATATCTAAACTGTACATCTGGAATACAGCATTGTGTTAAAATGAATCATGTACTATAGAAAATCTGAAAAGAAGAGAATCGACGCTTTTTAAATTTAGTAACAATGATTTTATCTTGGAACTCTTCCATTTGGTCCGTGTTTGCATAGAAAAACAGTAATATCAGAAAATTGAGTCCGCCCTGATGCATCCAACGAACGTGAGTACACTAACAGCTAAGTAACATCTCAGTACACACCAAATAACTGGTTTCCACAACACTACCACAACCCCAAGTATATATAGCTGACATAAGAAGTTCACCTTTTAGTATTTTGTTTACTAACAGCCGCTCACATGGTTGCAGATGACATGATGTTCGCTAAGTAGAAAACGACAACAGAAAAAAAGCGCACAGAAAATATGTCGCAGACGGCGACAATAATTGCTTAAAACATACTGTAACACACAACAAATAAGGTAGTATAAAAGGGTCCATAGAAAACTATATTTCAAAAGACGAATAGTAAAAATGTAATAATGTGCTACTGTGTTGTATAACCATGCTATTTTCTGCATGTTTTAGATTTTTAAAAAAACCACTGATGATGGTGATATTTGTCACCGAAAATAGTTTGGGAGAATAAAGAAATAAACGAATAACAAGGTGTTTTGCATCAAGGCGGACTCAATTTTCTGATATTACTGTTTTTAAATTTGGTGTCACTAAAGGACATCGAAATTTAAGCGAACTGATACGATAAGAAATGACGTACATCACAGAACCGCTGAGGAATGAAATGTAAAGAAAAAGTTAACTAGAAGAGGGAATAGGATGATAGAACTTGTGTCAAGACATCAGTGAAGGTTTTAATGGCACTGGAAACAGAACTTGTGTCAAGACATCAGGAAAAGTTTTGATAGCACTGGAGGAAACCGTAGAGTCCATGGATAGTAGGGGAAACAGAATACAGAGAACAAGTAATTGAGGATCTCCAGTGCAGGTCTACTTTGAGATGAAGAGACTGGGGCAAGAGAGAAAACTGTGACCCGTCGAACCACTCGGAAACCTGATGACCGAATAATTAAGAAAACATTGTGAATCTTCTTCTAGGACTTTGAACTGAATGTGCACACATTACTGCAGGCAAGGGGCCAACACATGTAGAAGTATTTCCATGGTTGCGTCATGTAAGCTTGTGAGTTGTGCGAGTGGTATAAGAGGCAGTCAAAGGAAGACGAGACAGATGGAAAAACAGTAAACTGCTTATAATTTCAAAAGTAATCATAATAAGTTTTAAAACATTTATCCCTATTAAGGCAAAATGGTCAATGAATTCATAGAAAAATGTTTACTGTTGCCTACGCACTATGAGTATAATAATGCGTGCACCTTTTCGGCCGAACCAACTCCTGCAGCGTAGCCGAAGCAACCTGCGAACAAAATGCTTGCCCAAATGTAACCGAGGTTATTGGACTACGCCGCAGAACTTTCGCTGGGAAGCCCATACACATCCTCCACACAGTTTCGATCTCTGTCCACGCGATTTCCATATTTGTTGTGCCCTGAAGGAAGACAATCGTGGGCGTCGATTTGCTTCGCACGAAGAGGCGCGCGCCTGGGTAGAGTCATGGTTCCATAGGCGACCACAAACATTTTTCCATGAAAGCATACACCGCCTTGTGTCACAGTGCCATACACGTAACAACATCTATGGCCACTACTTTTGAATCAATGACCACGTTACATGCTTTATTCCGTCTGTCTCGCTTTCATTTTCATAATACGAGGGTGAGTCAAATGAAAACCTTAGATTTGTAATAACAAATCAAAATTTCGCGCCGTTATCCTGTAAGTTGGTAAGCGTACTACAAACACCGTGCAGAATGGCCTGTAGGAGGCACCATAGTCCAGATGCACACATACCGTCGCAGTATCAGTATAGAGATGGCCGCCCCTCTTGCGACTTGCACCAGGGAAGAACAGTGTTCTGATATTCGATTTTTGCGTAGTAAAGGCGTGAAACCTATTGAAATTCATCAACGAATGAAGGTTCAGTATGGTGATGCATGTTTGTCACAGCAGCAAGTCTACGAATGGAGTAGGAAGTTCGCAAATGGTGTGACTCCAGTGGAAGATGCTCCTCGTCCAGGTCAGGCGCAACGAGTTGTGACTCATCAGAACAGTGCAGCAGTTGAAGCCACAGTGAAGGAAAACCGCCGAGTGACACTGAATGACATTGCAGCATGTTTACAGATTAGTCATGGTCAGCACACCACACTGTGCATGATGTGCTCCAGTTTCACAAAGTGTCTGCAAGATGGGTGCCACGACAGCTGACTCCTGAAATGAGAGAACGACGTGTTGATGCTTGTGAAGAACTTCTTCGGCGCTGTGAACGAGGTGATGGCTTCCTTGCAAGAATCGTTACTGGGGACGAAATCTGGGTTCACTTCCACCAACCGGAAACGAAGAGTACGAGCAAGGAATGGCGCCATTCCTCATCCCCAAAAACAAAGAAGTTTCGAACGAAACCATCAGCAGGGAAGGTTATGCTGACTGTCTTTTGGGACGAAACAGGCGTCATTATGGAGCATTACATGCCCAGAGGGACCGCTGTCACCAATGCGTCATACACAGATCTCCTAAAGAATCACTTGCGGCCTGCAATCAAATCAAATCGACGTGGATTGCTGTCAGCAGGTGTCCTTTTGCAACATGACAGTGCAAGGCGCAACACTGCCCGTACAACAGTAGAAAAAATCACAGACCTGCATTTTAAGTGTCTTCCTTACCCACCATACTCACCAGACCTTGCCCCTAGTGATTTCCATATGTTTGGACCACTCAAAGACATAATGGGAGGAAAGAAGTTCCGTTCTGATGAGGTACGCCACGCGGTGCATGAGTGGTTGCGCGGACTACCAAAAGAATTTATTTCTAAAGGAATTTATGCACTTTGTAAGCGCCGGATACAGTTTTGTACCACTTCTGCACAATAAATAATATTTAAAAATATATTTAAGGTTTTCATTTGACTCATCCTCGTACATATTTACTAAAAGAAATTCAGAGTGGATTTAGGATTAAATAACACAGTAAAAGATGTCGTTCATCATTGTTAGTGCGGTGTTTGCCGTTTACTTACTCCAGTTGCTGTTTTCGTCGTCTTGGGCCTTTGCACTGCCGGACTTCTCCTCGTCCATGAAGCCTCTGTTCTTGAGCTGTATCAGCATGTGCATGAAATCATTGCGTTCCACGTTGTTACGCTCCCGGTAAGTCACTGTATCCCTCACCATATCCTCGAAATACTTCAGAACGTCCTTCCTCCCTATAAACGCCCTGAAATAAGGGGTAGAAAGCAAACAACGAAGTTAGTAACGTTGTGACAAAAATTAGTGACAGACAAAACTGTGAAGGACAGAGAATACTATGTTATTTGTAGCAAAAGTTTTCCTGTTTAATCCTGTGTACTGCGAGGACATACTTTTAGATGTAGCGTGCACGCTTTCATTAGATGTTTTCAACCAGACTGACGCTCAGTGGTAACAGGAGAAGTAGATAAGACGTCCGGCTCTAAGTACTGGCAGCATGTTTCCAACTGGACTGTCGCTCGCTGGCAACAAAAAAAGTAGACAAAACACTTGACCGTTAAGCACTGGCAAACAGATGTCGTTATTCCCGTTGTGCATACGTGACTTTCAGCTGTAAGTTGAGAGGCGGTATTGTTTAGTTTTATGAAGAGAATACCTCTTACTGAAATGTATCCTCTTTTCGCAAGAGTTCCTATGGTATAGCTGCTTAATGCCGCGGGGTACATTGATGCTAATCATAGTAAAAAGACGATTGTATTTTATTGACACTTTCCTTTTATCTGATGTTGGAAAATGCCACATCCAACAACAGCGTCCTACGTTGCAAATCGAACTTCATAAATTGCAGATGGTCAGCACAGATGGCCCTTACATTAACGCGCATTGCGAGCGCAACAACAGTAAAATCAACTACACCAATTGACCAATAATCAACTATTATTATGTAAATGTTAAAACAAATGCTTTTTATTTGTACAGACGTTCAATATTTCTGTTTGGTTTGCCAGCTGAGAAATTGTAGTACTGAGATGCTATTCATTTGTAATATACTCAATTTCAAGATAAAAGTATGTGTTAAGTATTGAGACTTATTGTGATGTTTTGTGAAATTATATTTTTTTAGTTAACGTGTAGAAAGGAGCAGTCATAGATAATGTATATTATTCACTGGCATGTAACCAGCAGTAAATTCAAAAGGCTGATTTGACTCAAATATTTGTTGACATCGTTCTTTGTACTGATTGAAAGTAGACAGTCAATTAAATTAAATTCGCAAGTTCTATGAATTAAGAGTAAACGACTATTAAAAGAATAGCCGACGTATATGGACTTACCGCAACCGACGATATTTCTTTGGATGTACTGACGTGAGTCTTCGGAATGAAAAAGCACCGCATTACAGACTCGTGGAGAAAGTAACTGCTACAAATTTAATACGAACCTTCTTAACCTCGCTAATGACAGAACAAAATGTATAAGTAGCAATTTTAATGAGCTCAGAGAAGATGTGTTGCGGATTGCTTGTTTAAAGGAGCTCCGTAATATTATTCACTGTCGTTATCGCTGCAAAAGGTTAGATCAAAGACGCTGCATATCACTTGTTTTGCGACTCGTATTACGGTACTGAGCGAGAGTCAGTACTCCAACGAATTGCTGGAATTAATAGATCATAAAAAGAAACTTATGAGCAGTTTGTACGCCCGTGGCTACTAGTATCCTGCAGGGACTTTTGAATGAAGAGAGGGTTCAATGTTTACAAGAGCGTCGCTACAGAAAACAGCGATTTAAAGCGCTAGGCTCACATTCAGAAGGAATCACATCCAAAACTCCGTCTGGCAGTAAATTATTAGTAAAGAGCGCAACCCATAAATTTGTGGAATATACTGGGAACATGTGCAGAAGAAGAAACAAAACAATTATACCGATTCGATAACACTGCTTAATTTCATGATTAGTGAAAATAAGTTTGCATAATAAATAGTATGGATCAGCCACATGAACAAGTCGAAGTTGCTCTCTCTCTCCGAAAACTTCAAATAAACCACGACAATTTACCGCACATTCCAAATCAGAGTAAATATGTCGTAATATTACATTTGCTAGAGTATCTTGCATGAGAATTATCTTCTAAAAATATTTTAATAAACTTCGAAAATCGTTATACTATACTGCATCGTTACTAACCGTTATGTCAAGTTCTACGTTCCCTCATTTATTGTTATATCTTCGATAATTATGTAAAAGAATGGGAATTTTGAACTATCCCATAAATTGTTTTTTAACACGTTTCTGGGATATCGAGTAGTGTAGCGTCCTGGTGCGTTTAGGACGAGGACACGAAATGTTGTACGTAGGCAGAGATTTTCAGGCTGCTTATAATTAAAGTGATTGTGTTCTGACTGCTGTAGCGCGGCCTTTTTTACATTTCCAGACGCAGGAACGACGTAGCTATGTTCATTAATCTTGCTCTCGCAGAGTATGCTAAAAAAATAATAGTTTCTCTTTATGTCAAAAGGTCAAATAAAGAGCTGTGTAAGCAGTCATAATGTGAAATGTTTCCTGTTTTGACGTCAGTATGCAGTTTGCCTCTTCGTGATGCGTGTTGATTTCTTTTTTGAAGAGAGTGTTGGTTTAAAGGTTTAAGAGTACGAAACGGAATGGCTATTGAGAAGAAAGACCGTGTACTGCTGAAGTTGTTTTAGCAGAATGGCGGCAATAGCAGCATTGCATTGCGGCAATATCTCCGACAGAAAAAGCTACAAAGAGGCCCTATGCCTGTAAGTGGGCGGAAGAATACGATCAAGAAATTTGAAGAAACAGGTGAATTAGGTGGTGCACCGTGGATAGGTTGGCGGCCCCTTCCCGTGGCAGTTGTTCTACATTCGAGGGTGAGTCAAATGAAAACCTTAAATAATTTTTTAAATTTTATTTATTGTGCAAAAGTGGTGGGTGAGGAAGACACTCAAAACGCAGGTCTATGATTGTTGCAACTGCTGTACGGGCAGTGTTGCGCCTTGAATTGTCATGTTGCAAAAGGACACCTGCTGACAGCAATCCACGTCGCTTTGATTTGATTGCAGGCCGCAGATGATATTTAGGAGATCTGTGTATGATGGACTGGTGACAGTGGTCCCTCTAGGCATGTAACGCTCCAAAATGACGCCTTTTTCGTCCCAAAAGAGAGTCAGCATAACCTTCCCTGCTGATGGTTCTGTTCGATACGTCTTTGGTTTTGGTGATGAGGAATGGCGCCATTCCTCGCTCGCTCTCTTCGTTTCCGGTTCGTGGAAGTGAACCCACGTTTCGTCCCCAGTAACGATTCTTGCAAGGAAGCCATCACCTTCTCGTTCAAAGCGCCGAAGAAGTTCTTCACAAGCATCAACACGTCGTTCTCTCATTTCAGGAGTCAGCTGTCGTGGCACCCATCTTGCAGACACTTTGTGAAACTGGAGCACATCATGCACAGTGTGGTGTGCTGACCATGACTAATCTGTAAACATGCTGCAATGTCATTCAGTGTCACTCGGCGGTTTTCCTTCACTGTGGCTTCAACTGCTGCACTGTTCTGATGAGTCACAACTCGTTGCGCCTGACCTGGACGAGGAGCATCTTCCACTGAAGTCACACCATTTGCGAACTTCCTACTCCATTCGTAGACTTGCTGCTGTGACAAACATGCATCACCGTACTGAACCTTCATTCGTCGATGAATTTCAATAGGTTTCACATCTTCACTATGCAAAAACCGAATATCAGAACGCTGTTCTTCGCTGGTGCAAGTCGCAAGTGGGGCGGCCATCTTTATACTGATACTGTGACGGTATGTGAGCATCTGCGCTATGTTTCCACCTACAGGCCATTCTGCACGCTTTTTGTAGCACGCTTACCAACTTACAGGATAACGGCGCGAAATTTCGATTTGTTATTACAAATTTAAGGTTTTCATTTGACTTACCCTCGCATATCCGACCGTGCAGCAAAAGGCTCAGATTCTATAGTCAGTGCTCGAGCTGTGTCACGGTAATTCTCCTTCCCCTGGTCAAAAATTCGGAAGATTTTGGGCAAATTTTACTCTGGTGTTCCTACAGGATTCAGAATGTGCACCAAAGGAAGCCCACATCGCCGTGACTTCGCCCTTTGCTTTTTTCGCACACTAGAAAATGGATGTCATGTGGCCGGCGGATATTCTTTGGACGGACGAGGCATATTTCAGTCTGCACGGTGCCGTGAATTCACGGAACTGACGCATATGAGATTCTGCTCCGCCACATTTTGCGCAGGAAGATCCACTGCACTCAGTTTGTATGACAATGGTGTGGTTTCACAAGCTCCGCCGTTCTCGACCCGTTTTTTTCAAGAAGTTAACACCTCGCGGTGACGTTATAAAGACCACCTTGTGCAAGTCATGATCCCAGATTTGCCAGCACGCGACTGTGTCCACACCACTATTTTCATGTAAGACGGGGCGACATCACTTGTCGCTTGCTAGGTGTCAGATTTGCTTCGAAAACCTTCCGTAAAGACAGCCTCATCTCTATCCAATTTCAAGATACGTGGCCTTCCAGATGCAATGTCTCTTGCAGCGATCTCTCTGCGATATTTTCAGAAATTTTATAAATTATATAACTCAGTACATATCTCGAAATAGCTCTTCTTATCTTACCGATTCCTAAACTTTAATATACGATGATTATTCATGCAAAGTAGTTTCAAGCCCTATTATTCCTTGGAGCGTCCATTTACTCCATGGAAGAGCTTCTCTGCTATCTGTTTCCTCTTATGAAAAAAATGAGGCAATGCTTGCCGATTAGCCGTGAAAGAAGGGGGATGTATATGTATGTATTGTTGAGCTGGTCGGCATCTTGATGAGATTCTGTGTGAGAAGGAATTTCATACATCAACTAAACTAAAGTAAGTGTGTTCGCGTATTATTTAACTGATTATTATTGACAGTGTCTGCTTACTGCACGGGATCAGTGGGGAACGTCTGATTTACACTGGACGAACCTGCCGTTTTGTATGCTCAAGATATCCAGTTACTTCAAATAAATAGGCTAACACGGTCTTACCAGCAGATCTCCGGTCTTCCCCATGTGATCACCGAAAGTTAATAATTATTACAAATGTTTTCAGGAGATCGATTGACAATTTTCGTCGCACCGAGACTTCGAAATTGCTTCACTGCCTTATGGAATTTAAGTTAAGCTCAATTTAATCAGGATAGAACAGTATTGAACTGTGTGAATGTGATAAACCTGCTTTGTGAATGAAAATTCCCTTAACATACGCATGTTTTTACTATCCTGATCAGTGAAGCTAAATCAGGCCGGTGTGAGAGAGGTTTTTAAATTTTTTGAATACCACCAAAAAAAATATTAAACAGAACCCCCGACCAAAATCCACGTGCCTTCTGGTTGTGGGAATATCTGAAAGATTGTGTATGTCAGGGATGTATCTGAACTCTTCCTGACCTGAAAGATAGCATACGACAACATATCGCTCTGCTTACATCGATATGCTGCGAGTAACTGTGGACGCCGCTGTGTCGAGTCGAGTCGAGAGATCATATTGAACACATGTCGTAACTTGTGATCATATTCTAATAAACATGTCAGAACCACCGTTATCATGTATTTGACCGTTCCTTCCCTTCTCCTGCACCCACACCACATTATGACTGCTTACAACAGCATCTTTTCACCTGGTGGCAGAAAATGGAACTATTATTTTCGCAGCATACACTGCGAGCGCACCGATTAACGAACATAAATAGGATGTTTCAGCATTCTGCGATGTAAACAGCCCGCACTGCAGCACTCGGAACACCATCAGTTTGATTGTAACCACCCTGTAGATAAATAAACTTCCAGGTTACCTTCTCTATAATAAAGAGTTGGCCGTGTATACTGTAAATAGCCTGTTTATGTGTTTGTATGTTGGCAGCGCTATAGACTGTAAATAATATCGCTGACAGCACTCTGCGCCCTCGGTAAGAGACTGCTAGTCCGTCCAACCACACACCCACAGAGTCTCTTACCTAGGGCGTAGAGCGCTGTCAGCGATATTAATTACAGTCTACAGCGCTGTCAACACACACACACATATAAATAGGCTACTTACAATGCAACCGGACGTATGAGGTTATATATAAGTGACATACTTATCATGGAGTCTGATTCAAAACATTTGAAAATGTATTGCGCTTTGATAGACATGGACCCTTCACAATCACGTAGTGATGCGCAGACTGATAGATTCAGAAACGGACGATATGTTGTCGATATAAGGGTTTGTTCATAAGCACCTCCATAGTTTCACAAGACGACTGCTCGAAAACTACAAGACACACAAAAAATGACACATTTCAGTGGCATGTTTCCAAGTTTCAATTCGTAGTACGCACCAAGGTGTAATTGCACTAGGGAGCAGGTATATCAGAATACGTAAAACGATCATATAATCCATACTATCGTTCCGGATTGTCTGGCAACCCAATTAAAAGATTTCCAAAAGCAGACTGCTGTAGCGCCTTTCCAGGCAATTTTTGTCAGTGTCTTCAATGAACAACATGCACGTATTGACACTTGCCGTGTCACAAACAGTGCCCACATTGGCCACCTCTTATGTGAGTTAAAATTGGAGAGACGCTCTATCCACTGATGAACGGCTGTTTCCTGTATGCATCTACTTTTCTAGCAGTCGTGATCCGAAACCCCAGAGATACTTATGAATAACCAAGTATATTGACAGAAAGCGGATGAGGGGAAAAATATAATAGGCCTACAAGTTTATAAGTGATATGACGTAAACATCAGGGATTAAAATCAGGGCAAAATGTCTGCACACAAACTTTTCGTCTAAAGAGAATCATTGTTTCACATTTTGTACACTTCGTTAGGTGCCGACAGCTTCCAGAGTGTCTTGCAAACACGCTCCTATTACTCACCTGAAAAGTTTCGCAGTAGGCGGATGGATAGCAAGTAACAGCTGTTCCACCCTGTCCGATGTGTAGAACTCGAAAAGTTTGCGGCCCCACACCCGAAACTCAGCGTCCGGATTGCGCTGGCAGTTGCATTCGACGCCGAAGGCGACGCTCCCAATGACGTCTATCGTGAACCTGGCCGAAACGTCGCGAATCTCTACAACTTTCTCGCTCCTCGCTGCATCGTCCAGGACTTCCACCATCTCGCGGCCGCATCTGTCTATCGTCTGCAAGCATCAGATGTGCAACCATCTAAAGCTCTAGACTACACTTCATCTCATAGTAAATAATATGCCGGGTGATCAAAAAGTCAGTATAAATTTGAAAACTGAATAAATCATGCAATAATGTAGATAGAGAGGTACAAATTGGCAAACATGCTTGGAATGACATGGGGTTTTATTAGAACCAAAAAAATACAAACGTTCAAAATATGTCCAACAGATAGCGCTTCATCTTATCAGAATAGCAATAATTAGCATAACAAAGTAAGGCAAAGAGAAGATGATGTTCTTTACAGGAAATGCTCAATATGTCCACCATCATTCCTCAACAATAGCTGTAGTCGAGGAATAATGTTGTGAACAGCACTGTAAAGCATGTCCGGAGTTATGGTGAGGCATTGGCGTCGGATGTTGTCTTTCAGCATCCCTAGAGATGTCGGTCGATCACGATACACTTGCGACTTCAGGTAACCCCAAAGCCAATAATCGCACGGACTGAGGTCTGGGGACCTGGGAGGCCAAGCATGACGAAAGTGGCGGCTGAGCATACGATCATCACCAAACGACGCGCGCAAGAGATCTTTCACGCGTCTAGCAATATGGGGTGTTTTTTCTTGGTTCTAATAAAACCCCATGTCATTCCAAGCATGTGTGTCAATTTTTGCCTCTCTATCTACATTATTCCGTGGTTTATTAAGTTTTCAAATTTATGCTGACTTTTTGATCACCCGGTATATGTGCAAAGATGTCCAGGAATAAATTTAGCTTTGAATGAGGAAAAAACTATAGATGCTGGCCACAGTAAGAATATGTAAGACACCCATGAACAACTGAGCTGCATTCAGTTACAGTATTGGAGAAAGAGTGCTTCTGTCACAAAGACAATTTTAATATTTCACGACGAATAAATCCACTCCATTTGTATTTGACAGATTCTTTATGTGGATAAAGTAGGACACATGACCCAGGTTTCAGGATGTAAATCCCATCTTCAGGCGCTTGATTGGGGACGAGAAAGTCGTACCAGTCACGTAAGGAGTCCAGCAAATTTATCAAATCTGTTGACCGGTCTTGTAAGGTGTCCACGCCGTGCTGCGGGCTGGGCACTTATGTGGCCCCGTTTACCCAGTGTGGTACTGGTTCACCCAGATAACCTTTTCATGCCTCACCCACACGGGATCTCGCAAGCTACTTGGTAAATTTTTGACTGGGCGATTTTCTCCTATCCAATGAAGCCTCTGAAGACAGGATTTAATTTACAACCTGAAACCTGGGACGTGTATACGATTTTATCCAAATAAAGGATTCGTTAAGCATAACTGGAGCGGATTTATTGATCATGAAAAATTTTAGCAATAGTTGTTCATGTCTCCCAAAAAGTATATTAATATTTTAATAGTCTGGAATCAAGATTCCAGGGTGTCGATAAATGTACTGGTCATCGACGCAAGACCAGAGTGCATAAAAACCAAGTGGTTGATACCAGCTCACTTGACAATGGGAAGATCGCGAATGCCCGACTATGGGGCACTTCATCTCCGAATATGTTTGAGCACCGAACTTTACATGTGTCACTGTGTCAATTTTGTGTCTTGCATACTTCGATTCCGGGAAAACTCACGCTGCCAGAGAAAACCAAAGCGGCCGGAAAGCTCTTGAAGAGGTATTCTCGTATACAAGATGTTTATTCGGGACGAGGTGAACACATGTTAGTGTTCCATTTTACCTCAGCAGCGAAATACATAACATTCTGTTTTTTATCGTGCCCATCCGTGTTTTCGCTCACAATATCTGCAGATAATGGAGGGCTCAGTCGCTCTCGAATTGTTTCAAAATCATTTAAGCAATTCAGCATCACTTCAATCTTAGGATTGATACATAAACAAAGAAGCAACTCATTACAAGAGAATAGCGTTTTTCCTGAGATTTATTACAGTTAGGGAAGGGACGTGTTCAAAGAAGGAATATAGATTAACGATGAGGTCATTAGAGAAAGAGCTCTAGATTATATTGGGGCGGGGTATTTGTAGTGTTCTATTACACCTCCCACTATGGTACAACACTCTCTTTATTAAACAAAAAATATGGATTGACTGTAATCACTTGATACTTGGCAATTCCAGTCCACGCCGGACCACTGTAAATTGTGAAACACACCGGGGGAAATAATACCGACATTCCAGGGAAAAGTAAATCCGTCAGTAATCCGTACTATCGCAATCCAAAACACGGTTCAGTCGAGACTCCAGTAAACATCCAGGTTACATAAGCACAGTGTAAGCGAGGTAGAGACTTTAGCATAGCATGATTCGAAGTGTCTTTCAGCCACCCAGAGGCTGCGTTTTATCTCCGAGCTACATCTTCAGCAGGCCCCCTTGCTGCCGGCCAGAGGAGCGGACACTATCGACTTCTCACACTCGGATGACAGAGATACAGCAACCACTTTATCGGAAAGGTCCTGATATTCAAGTGAAGCGAGTAATATTAGCCACTGAAAACATAAATCAGGATGTCAGGATTGGTAAATTCTGCCCTTCTAACGTAAAATTTAACATAGTTGGGAAAGATAACATATACCTTCAACAGTGTATTTGAAGTGTCACAGAACTAGATAAAGCTTAATCGCAAGATCTTTCTTACACAAGAATGCTAAAAGTATATATTTAGAAAAGGTAGATACACTACTGGCCATTAAAATTGCTATACCACGAAGATGACGTGCTACCGACACGAAATTTATCCGACAGGAAGAAGATGCTGTGATATGCAAATGATTAGCTTTTCAGGGCATTCACACAATGTTGTCGCCGGTGGCGACACCTACAAAGTGCTGACATGAGGAAAGTTTCCAACCGATTTCTCATACACAAACAGCAGTAGACCGGCGTTGCCTGCTGAAACGTTATTGTGATCCCTCGTGTAAGGAGGAGAAATGCGTACCATCACGTTTCCGACTTTGATAAAGGTCGGATTGTAGCCTATCGCGATTGCGGTTTATCGTACTGCAACATTGCTGCTCGCGTTGGTCGATTTCCAATGACTTTTAGCAGAATATGGAATCGGTTGGTTCAGGAGGGTAATACGGAACGCCGTGCTGGATCCCAACGTCCTCGTATCACTAGCAATCGAGATGACAGGCATCTTATCCGCATGGCTGTAACGGATCGTCCAGCCACGTCTCGATCTCTGAGTCAACAGATGGGGACGTTTGCAAGACAACAACCATCTGCACGAACAGTTCGACGACGTTTGCAGCAGCATGGACTATCAGTTCGGAGACCATGGCTGCGGTTACCCATGAAGCTGCATCACAGACAGGAGCGCCTGCAATGGTGTACTCAACGACGAACCTGGGTACACGAATGGCAAAACGTAATTTTTTCGGATGAATGCAGGTTCTGTTTACAGCATCATGATGGTCGCATCCTTGTTTGGCGACATCGCGGTGAACGCACATTGGAAGCGTGTATTCGTCATCGCCATACTGGCGTATCACCCGGCGTGATGGTATGGGGTGCCATTGGTTACACGTCTCGATCACCTCTTGTTCGCATTGACGGCACTTTGAACAGTGGAAACCCTAGATTTCAGCAGGATAATGCACGACCGCATGTTGCAAGCACTATACGGGCGCCGGCCAGTGTGGCCGAGCGGTTCTAGCCGCTACAGTCAGGTTCGAATCCTGCTTCGGGCATGGATGTGTGTGATGTCCTTAGGTTAGTTAGGTTTAAGTAGTTCTAAGTTTTAGGGGACTGATGACCTCAGCAGAAAAGTCCCATAGTGCTCAGAGCCATTTGAACCATTTTGAACCTGTACGGGCCTTTCTGGATACAGAAAATGTTCGACTGCTGCCCTGGCCAGCACATTCTCCAGATCTCTCACCAACTGAAAACGTCTGGTCAATGGTGGCCGTGCAACTGGCTCGTCACAATACGCCAGTCACTACTCTTGGTGAACTGTGGTATCGTGTTAAAGCTGTATGGGCAGCTGTTCCTGTACGCGCCATCCAAGCTCTGTGTGACTCAATGCCCAGGCGTATCAAGGCCGTTATTACGGCCGGAGGTGGTTGTTCTGGGTACTGATTTCTCAGGATCTATGCACCCAAATTGCGTGAAAATGTAATCACATGTCAGTTCTAGTATAATATATTTGTCCAATGAATATCCGTTTATCATCTGCATTTATTCTTGATGTAGCAATTTTGATGGGCAGTAGTGTACTTTAGATAAGAAGTACTAAAATAAGAATCTTTGTTGCGACCTCCCAGACGTGCTTGACAAAGCTGTGTTTCCTATACTCTTCTAGTGACTGTTCTTGTTGCTCTGAAACTGGGTTCAAATTATGTAGTGATGGAACTGGCTTTTCGGTCTGTTAAAAGGTTGATGTGCGCCGGGCTGCTGGAAGTAAATCTCATACACCTCTCGCCTCAGAGGCAGGAATCGATTTGTTACTATTTTTATTATTATTATAATTTTAGTAGAATTTATTTAGTTATCATTAACATTTATGTTAGACCAATTAGTCGCCTGTGTAATTTTGATCCAGAGAAATTGTTGTCACTGGCGCAAAGTAGTCTCATATGAAGCAACTGAATAAAAGAATGTATGAACTTTTTCTCTATCATTGGGCGAAGCAGACGTATTTGTAGTAATATTTGTAGTAAGGTTTTGTGTTGTGTGCAGGAAACTCTTCCCTGATTTAAATCGGCGTCGGGGTGGTAGGTATCCGTAAAGGGTGTGGGCCGTAGATGTGAACGAATTAATTTTTTTTTTCTTGGCTGCCACTTCGTCTCTGGTGCTAGTGAAATGATACCGGCTAGGCAGTACAGCTTGTCAGTCAGTATCGTCCACAAACAGCCTGCGATGATGCGGCATCATTAACTGAGTGGTATTTCCATTTGTTTGCTACGGCTGGGGTTGTATCACACCACGTAGTCCGCAGCTGAGAAGCACAAGCCTGAAGCTATAGTCCTTACTGCCCCGAATTCCGCACCCCAACTGGTGCCTGTTAGTCTGAGCACAATGTAATTTCTAGCAGCTACTTTATGCTTCGTGTTCGGTCCTGTAAGTTAATGCGCTATCTAATGTTACACACAAGTATTTTGGGATTGTGTAGTTCCCGAGCCTTACTTCCTTCCATGCTCCTTGACGCCTCTTTATTCTTCAGGTGAAACATACAGGTTTGAGTCTTTGAGGGGTTAGGCTTGAGTTGGTTTTCGTGTAGTAGAGGGCCAGTTGTTCAGGAGCTTCTGATACTTTCTTTTCGATGGTCTCAAAGTGATTTGCTTGAGCTTTGATGGCAAAATCTGTTGTACAAGCGAGAATACACTCGTCGGTACAATTGTGGGTTCTTTACTTTATTCCAGAAGAAGACCGAGTGGATAATGTAACATGTAAGATTAGTTCACGTTATTATAACATAGGTAGGAAGAATTACTTAACTTCGTACAATCTATTTCCACAGGAGTGTCATGAATTTTTACAACTGTCTCTGAATATTAACGTATGACTTCAAAACACATCTCTCTCGCTCAGAGTACATTAAAAAATAACTTTCATGTAGAGTTCTGCGTGATTCATAGATCACACAGCTGGCCTACAGGAAGATGATTCTATTGTCGTAGTCGACGATCGCCTACTAGGGCCGAGTGGTCTTCTGCTCGGCTGTAAGTAGTAAAGCAGTTGTGGTGGCGTAGCGAAGCTTTTACTGGTGTGGCTACGTCACTGTCGCTTATTCGTAGATGTGGCTTGCAGCGACTACCTTCTCTGTGTTTGCGTTGTGACATACCAACCTTTCTTTGGTACCTCATTCTTTGGACGATAGCACACAATCATCTGCCTGTGTAAAACTTCGTGTGCCGTCTGGGAGTGGCTGGTCATTGGTATGGATATTGAAAAGCAATGAAGCCAACAAACTACAGTGCGGTGGTTAGTTCTTTTGTTTTCTCCACCGGCTTCTTTGCCCTTGAAAATCGACAGAGAGTCTTCTATTCTGGAGGACATTTCCAATCATTTGTGTCATGACACTATTTTTACTTAGTGTCTACATTTTCCGTAATAGCTGTTCGTGGTTCACTGTGTCACAAGCAGGTGATAAGTGTATGAAAACAGCCCCAGTGATTCTTCTTTTCTCGAATTCATCCTTGATGTGTTGTGTTAGTTTCAGCACCTGCGATGTGTCACATCTGCCTGTTCTGATGCCGGATTTTGCAGTCTCAGAAGAGGCCCCAGTACGGACTCTTCGCCCTTCATACATGGTTTGCAGGACACTGTGCGAGAAAAGTGCAAGCTCAGTTTCGCATAGGAAGTTTATTAAATTCGAATTAAAGGCATTATTTCGATTATAATAAATTTCATGGAGGCAGGAAAACTTCCCCACACAAATCAAAAATCATTTAAAATGTATCGCTTGTGTGAAACAGGTTTCGGCTCATGATACCCTGCTATCCGTGCATGATGGACAACATGAACATTCCATATTACTAGATTACCGGAAAGAGTTTGACACAGTGCCCCGTTGCACATTGCTAACGAAGATCCGAGTATACGGAATAGGTGCCCAGACAGTGAGTGACTTGAAGACTTCTTAAATAGCAAAACCCACTATGTTGTACTGAACGGTGTGTGTTCATCAGAGAAAAGTGTATCGTCAGACGTGCCTTTGGGAAGTGTGATAGGACCGTTCTTGTTCTCTATGTACAACAAACGTTCTGATAGATAGCGACTGTTTGCCGATGCCGCTGTTGTGCTCGGGAAACCGTCGTCGTTTACGACTGTAGAGCATTCAGGATCACTTAGACACAATTTCTGTCCGGTCCGATGAATAACAGCTTGCTCTAAATGTAGGAAAATGTAAGTTATGACAGATAAGTAGGAAAAATAACCCTATAATATTCGAATACAGTATTGGTGCTGTGCAGCTTAACCCAGTCATTGCGATTGAATATCCAGGCGTCACGTTGCAAAGCGACATAAAATGGAACGACTATGTGAGGATTGTGTTATTTCCATTTATTAGGAGCATTCTGGGAAAATGTGGTTCATCTGTCAAGGACACCACACATACGAGGTGCGACAATAAAGTAATGAGGCTGATGTTCTTTGCAAGATGTGGAAACCCTGCAGGCTTGCGTAGGCACAATATCTTTGACCTTGGTCTATAAGCTGCTTCTAGTCCAAGCGGCACATCGATGCAACTGCTCAGTCGTGAGTTGTGCAGTAATAAGTTAACACGTGTTTGTGTCTCTCGTCACTGCGCAACAGTACGCCACTTCTTTTTGCGTATAATTGGGTGAAAACGCGACGACAACTTACGGCAAACTTCAGAAGGCTTTTGGAGTGGAGGTTATGTCAAGATCTCAGATTTTTCGTTGGCATATAAAATGTTTAGTGAAGGCAGAACGATTGTTGAAGATGAAGACCACAGTGGACGTCCATCAACCTCACAGACGGATGTAAACTTGGTCAGGGTGCGTGAACTCATATGATCAGATCGAAGATTATCCGTGAAAATGATTGCAGAAGAATTGAACTTCAATCGAGAAATCGTTCGTCTAATAATAACTGAAGATCTTAGTATGAGAAAGATTTGTGCAAATATGGTCCCCAAAAATCTCACTCCACAACAGCGAGAAACACGGAAAAATGTAGCAGCCGATCTGTTAGAGCAAACGGAAATCAATTCAGAATTGTTGAGCCGTGTTATCACTGGTGATGAAAATTGATTTTTTCAGTACGATCCAGAGACAAAACGCCAAAGTTCGCAATGGTCCTCAAAGGGATCACCCAGACCAAAAAAATCTCGCATGTCAAAGTCAAAAGTGAAATGCATGTTTGTATGCTTTTTTTGATTCCAAAGGAAATGTTCATAAAGAGTGGGTGCCTCCTGGACAAAAAATTAACCAATATTACTACAAAGAAGTTTTAGAAAGACTTCGTGAAAGAGTTCTTCGTATCCGTGCCAACATTGCTGATAATAGGATTCTGCATCACGATAATACGCCATCCCATACTGCTCTGTCAGTACAGCAATTTTAACCTCAAACCAAATGTCAGTACAGCAATTTTAACCTCAAACCAAATGTCAGTACTACCACAGCCACCTTATTCACCACTTATCGCTCTGTGAGAATTTTTTCTATTTCCAAGAGTCCAAACGGCGGTCAAGGGACACCATTTTCAAACAACACAAGATGTCCAAAAAGCTGTGACGAGGGTCTTGGAGGATATTACTCCAGAAATGTTACCATCAATGGAAAAAGCGCTGGAAAAGTGTGTGCAATCAGAAGGGAACTACTTTGAAGGAGACAGCACTAAACTTGACTAAAAAGGTAAACAACAATTTTTTTTCACATCAGTCGCGTTACTTTATTGTCGCACCTCGTAAGACGCTAGTGTGGGCTAATGTCGAGTACCGTTACTACTCGAGTGTTTTTGATTCTCACCAGGTCGGATTAAAGTAAGACAAAGAAGCAATTCAGGGGCAGGCTGATAGATTTGTTACCGGCAGGTTCGATCAATACGCGAGTGTCACGGAGATGATTTGTGAAATCAAATTGGAATCCCTGGAGGAAAGACGACGTTATTTTCACGAAACACTACTAAGAAAATTTAGAGAACCGGTATGCAAGATTCTACTGCTGCCAAAGCACAATTCATGTAAGGACCCCGAACACAAGATAAGAGGAACTAGGGCTCGTACGAAGCCGTATAGATAGCCGTTGTTTCTTCGCTCGTTTACGAGTGGAATAAAAAAGAAAGGGACTAGCAATGACAGACGGTGTCCTCCGTCATGCACCTTTTGGTAGCTTGCGGATTTTCCATGTAGATGTAGATGCAGATTAAATGAATCGCAGCTGCTTTGCGCAGACGACAGGCAGTAAACCGCTTGTCGCAAGTGATTAAGTGATCGAACCTAAACCTCAACGATAACTAAATAAATTCTTCTATAATGATAATAATAATAAAAAGAATAACAAAACGATTCCTGCCGTAAGGGGATAGGTGTATGAGAAATTGCAGCGCCTCCTTCAGCGATTGGTTTACTTGCAGCAGCCTGGGGCACATCAACCAATTAAAGGATTGACAAGACAATTCGATCACTACATAATTTTGAGCCCAGCTTGGGAGCAACAAGAACAATCACTGTACATCATTATCAAACATGTCTGGCAGGAACGGAACAACGACTCTAATTTTAGTAGTTCTTTCCTAAAATGTGTGGTTTTTCTAGTGACCTTTTTTTTTGACACTGTTGTGTGAGAAAGGTCTCGTGATTAAGCTTTATCTAGTTCCGTAACTTTTCGGATACATTGTTACACTATTATGCTGTCATTTCCCAGCGACGCTAAATTTTAAGTCAGAAGGGCACAAGTTATCCATCCTGACATCCTAATTTATGTTTTCAGTGCTTGCTATAACTCACATTACTTGAATACCAGGATTATTCCATTAAAGATGTTGCTGTATTCCTGTTATCTGACGACAATTTTGGTACAAATTGTCAAGTCAGAAACTCTGTTGTTTCTTCCCAATCATCACAGTTAACCATTTGCGAGTAGTATAATCAAAGTTTTCTGTGCGTGTCTGACGTCGGAGAAACCAGTGCCTATATTCGACGTAGAGCAGGTGTCATTGGGAAAGTGCAGGGAAGACAAGTTCTGTGGGACACTTCCGTATCTGATTGTACTAACAAATCAAAAAAATGTTAAAGCAATAAATGAAACCCGTAAATTATATGACAGAGATTTTTATCCCTTACCACCACAGGAGACGGATTTGATAGGTAAGCACATGCCAAACAACTGATTAACTGTAGCACGGTATTTCCTGTTCAAACAATGTCATAACACACTCTGCTGCACTAACTAGGGAGCATTGTCAAGAGTCAATGTACGATCTTGATGAAACTTGGCGGGTGCGTAGAGGGGGCAGAATAATGTAATACGTATTTTTTGTTTGTGCTCAGTTTCACTTTTAAAGGGTAAAACACACCCCGAAAGGTAATTTGGCATATTAGGTTTGGAGGGAACATGTTTGAAACACTGATATATAACAAATGTTTTTCATATAAAAGTTGATAACTAATTAAAGTTCTTGAAAACTGTATTGTCGAATTTTGTAGTAGTCAGAAATTTTGTAAACTACCCCACCACCATTAATTAATTTTAAAAAATGAAAACCTTCGTTACAATAAAATTAAAGAAGTTTTCAAGCTACGTACATCCACGTGTAATAAAGCTAGTTTCAAAAATGCCATTTTTGTAAAATAACCTGTACACAATGTGCTTGCAGAGTATTTTCAGCGTAACTAATTAAAATACCTGAACATTCATTGTTATTCTAGTTACTGTACATATTTTACTTGTATTTGTTTTATGTTTCAAACTGTTATTTTACGTTTTACTTTCTTTTTTGTTTTGTTTTTTAGATTACCGTTTCATGTAAGTGTATTTTCTCAATTGAAAATAAAAGGTAAATCATTATTATGACACAAAATCATTACAGTAGTGATAATCTATAGATAAATAGTTATAAAATTTTCTTACACAATGCACATAAAATGAACGATTGTACTTCTGCCGTCAAGCTCTTTGGGTTCACCAGATGAACAAATAAGAAAACATCTATCAAACATCTTTTGTCGTACTCAGGCGTATTTTTACCAGATTTCAGTGCCGGCGCAAGGACATTTGAGGCTTTGAAAAGAGATTCTCGAATTCTCGGTCCAAATGACTATTACTTTCTTTTAAAACTATGAAAAGCTGAGTGGTCAATATGAAAACACCCGAGGACAAAGAACTCGTTCAGCAGCTGATCCCAAAAGGCTCGAGAGCACAGGTACAGACGTGAGATGTATAGGGCTTTCGATCCTGGAAAAACATAGTGAATAGATTTTCAGATGTAGTTCTTTTGAATGATTGTGATGTCACTCTCCGCTTGAGAAACGACATAATCAAGCAGCAGTCACTAGTGTACAATCAATGCTCTTCGCCAAGGCTTATCAACGTACTGAAATATGCCTGATACAAATCACAATATTTAGAGGGTCACCCGTGACAGTTTGGAATCCTGTGGAATTTTGTTTTACTTTGTGTTCTCCGTCATGTATATTATGTGAAGGAATTTCGTTCATTTGATGGGTATGGTGCAAGGAAACGTCATGTCTTAAGTATTTATTTACAGACTTGCTGTTACCCGCTGTCTCGCTCGCATATCAGCAGGTTTGTTACGATGAGCGATGGTAGTAAGTAAGCCAGTAATTTTACTAGATGTCTGTGTATTTAGTGGCGTAGAAACGTAAGCACAAAAAATGTATTCAGTGCCGGTATGTAGTTACATAATGAATGTGTTCCTATTATTTTGCTGTATGTCGAATCTGAAATCATGCATTATGTTTTTCTATTTATATTTAAAGAACGTCTCGATTCCTTACATTCATGGAGAAGCAAAGTTTTCAGCACTTTCTCCAGCTCACCTAGTACTGGATGCGAAATTTTGTCACCAGAGCAGCACATACCAACCGTTCCTCTCTTCCATTTTAATACGTTATGGTGCCTTCATTTTTGATTTGTCCCCCTATGATGATTAATTTATGATTGACAGAGCCAGTTAATGTCCGCAGCTCGTGGTCTCGCGGTAGCGTTCTCGCTTCCCAACCACGGGGTCCCGGGTTCGGTTCCCGGCGGGGTCAGGTATTTTCACCTAGCTCGACATGTGTTGTTGTGTCGTCTTCATCATCATCATTCAACCCCATTGCGGTCGGAGAACCTCCACCAGGACCTTGCCTAGTACGGCGGTGCGGGTCTCCCGCATCGTTCCCCTACGCTCTGCCAAGGAGTATGGGACTTCGTCATCATCATAGTCAGTTAATAGATCAGAATCAAATGCAGCCTCACCAAAAGGCTCCCGCGTTCCATATGTAAAGGTACGGCCCTCTCTTTGTGGTACAGCCTTTAAATGACGCTATCGATGTGATTATTCAAGCCTCTTGGAAGCTGTATAAAATGCGAGTTTGTGTCTGTTCTGATGTCTCTGTAGCTCTAACGGCCGCCTGACATTCTGCATCCAAGTTCCGGCGGATATGAAATTGCTCTGACGTTTGTTGGATTCGAGGAACTCTCGCAGCTTGAGCTCTCTTAGAACTACGCGCTAAATCAGATGTACGTTTACGAAGCTCATAGTAATAGTTTTAAATGTAGTTCTCCGGCTTGCTGTCTTATCTTATTGTTATATCTCACACAAAACTCTCCAGCTAAGCCAGATGGGGTAGGAATTCAATAGCATAAAGCATGCGCACAGTAACATTGGATTTGCAACGTCACGGAATAACGTACAGACACTAAGAGTCGCTGACTATCGCAATAGCGTCGTATGCATGTCACTCAAGTAGACCATATTTAAAAATGCTGATAGTACTAAAAAAATGCCACTTCCTAAACTCGTAGCCTATGGTCTTCCTAAGGTTCAACCCATCCCCACACTAAATACGGTTCAGCAGTAGAGTCGTGAAAAGTTACTCGTATGTATGAAACACGTTGAGAATTGAATAAGCATTGTATTAACGATGTTGAACCATATTACGTAGAACATATCAACCAACAAAGCATTTGCACAAATATGGTAAAGCTCAAAAGTGAAACAGAAAATAGTTTTTTCAAAAAGTAAATATTTTTCCTTAGTTTCCGTAATATTCTTCAAATTAGTAAATATCTTGAAATACATACTTTGTAAAGTAACCTATCTTCTTCATCAGGGTTCAAGTTACCTCACGGCAGATTTCATGGATTCAGCGATTCAGTCGTGGAAACGTAGCAGGGCTACTTTCACATTTATAATATTAGTAAGAATTATCATTACTGTAATGGTTTTGTATCATAATAATAAGTTACCCATTATTTTCAATTGACAGAATTCGTATAGAAATGGTAAACTATGAAACAAGCCAAAAATTAATGTAAAACGTAAAGTAACAATTTAAAACATAAAAGAAATATAAGCAAAATACATACAATAACTAGGCTAATGATGAACGTTTAGATATTTTAATTGTGTATGCTGAAAATACTTTGACTCCACATAGTGTACAGCTTATTTTTCAGAAGTGGAATTTCAGAAACCAGGTTTATTACATATGAATGTTCGAATATGTAGCTTGGAAGTTTCTTTAATTTACCTTGTAACAAAAGTTTATTTATTTGCAAGTCTGTATCGAACTTGGTGCTGAGTTTTCACTCAGACGGCGCTTTGGCGTTAGGCGGTAATTTCCGTGTGTGGTCGCTGGCCGGAGCTTAGCTGGAAGCGTGTGATGGGGTAAGAAAGAGGTGGCTGCCTTGGCGCGAAGGCAGTTCTGCTCGGCTGTGGTTGTATGCTTCCGGACGCCGAGTGGGGCCCGATGGGAAGACCGGACCGTGGTTTTACGGTTAATAGTGTGGACAGCGGCGTGGGGTACCGTTTAACTTGATTCGCAAGGGGAGCAAAATCTCACCTGTTGTACTTTATCGAGCCTGAGTTTGAAATGCCTTCTATGTGCGGCGGGATGTCATTTCGTCCTCCTGTCTCTCCGTCGCTGGGATTGCTATCCTCGTTTACCGTCCCATGAATGTATATCGATGGGGTACGCTGCTCTCCGTACTCTACTAGACGCTGATGATGGAAGTGCGTCGTTCAGCGGCACCTTAGTCTGGGTGCTTTATGTTTGATCTTCAAGTGCATAGTCTTCGAGTGGCACTCCTTAGAGTTTGCCTTGCGCAGTTAGACTGAAGTTTATTTTGTCTTGCGGTGCTTCCGCTTTCCGTTAACGAAGGTTAAGCTTGATTCGGCACTCCGTACGACGCTTGGCACCTCAGCAGGCGGGTCGGAGCCACCTTCGCGACTAAACGGAAGCCTTTGGACTGAGATGTCTTGTGTTTAGCATTTTGTTCATAAATTGCTGCTTTGGTATTAAGTTGGCTGAGATTTCTTATGGATTTCCCGGCATTTTGTCTGTTGTCCGGCCCGGGCTAGGTCTCGTTATTTTAAAAGTCGGTCCTTGTTGTGGCTTAGTACGATTTTGTTTACTGCCTGGTGGTTCTGGTAGTACGCCGGGTCGCTGTGGTTGTGTTGCATTTTGTATGGGGCTGTGTGCTCGGAGCCGTGGAGTACCATTTGTGCGAACTGCTTCACTGGGGAGTACTGATCGGGCCATTCGTGGTCCTCTGCTGTATGAAATGATTTTATTATTATTTTAAAGTAACATTATCACTTAAATAATTTAATTCTTGTTGCGTTAATTGCAACTTGGGTACTGAGAAATTTAGTAGTGTAATTACGTAAGATTTAGTAGGGGCACATGCCCCTTTACCTGTTTCGTAATCTGTTAATTACCGAAAGACCTTAAGCTTATAGTCATATGATGTGATTTTGTTAAATTATTGTATTTTTATGTCATGTTATTGTTTTTTTTTAATTTGCTGATCACTGGTGTACTGTTCCAAGTATTAAACTGTTTCAGGTAGCTATTACTTGGGTGGAACGCGCGGAACCGCAACGGAGAGAGTAGTGGCGTGCCTTACGTGTCCGTTGTTGGCGCGGCCTGGTGTCCGTTGTTTGTTTTGGTGCACCTGAGTTAAGTACTGTGTTGCCTCCTCCCTTGCGGCCCCGTCGTGTTCTTCTCATAAACATTTTCTTCGAGGCATTTTAGTTAATTTTATGCTAGTATTGTTTTAATTTCTTACATTGGTAAAATTGTGCGGCCTTCATTATGCACACTATTTGTCATAGCGAAGTTGATGTGCCATTGTAATTTCTTAAACTCCATTGTGTGTCCCCTTCCTGATACATATTGTCTGTCATAATAGATTTGAGTATGGCAATTATAATGTCTCATATAACATGATGTGCGCGTGTAATGGTGCAATAAATGGATGATTGTTATTTCCGTTTTTGGCGCCCTTCATGCCTCCTTTCTTGTCCCTATTGGTACGCTATCCTTGTACTTGTGTTGGTAAACCACATCAGTTTTCCTTTTTCAAAATTAATTGATGGTGATAGGATAATTTGCAAAATTTCAAACTATTACAAAATTCAATTATGCAGTCTTCAAGAACTTTAATTACATATCGACTTCCACATACGAAATATTTGTATACCTCATCGTTTTTAAGGTATTCCCACCAAACTTAATATGCCAGATTTCCTTTCGGGGCGTGTTTTACCATTTAAATGTGAGACTGGGCACAAGCAAAATATTCGTGTTGCATTATTGTGCCCATCTACACACCTGCCAGGTTTCATCAAGATCGTTTTTTTCTACTCTTGGGCACGTTCCTTTGTAAGTGATAACAATAAGTTACCAGTTGGTCAAAATACGTCAGTGACATACGATATAACGTCAAATACTACTCAGCTTCCACGGGACCGATGACCTCGCTGTTTGGGGTCCCCTCCCCAAAATCAGCCAACCATTAGGTTCCACTTGAGGTATCTCGCAAAGGCAAGTGAACGTACCCAAACCTTAGTCTAACTAATTGCTATCGCCAATTCTTTATTTTCTGTATACTGCGTTTCTTCATCATGAGCACACAACTAATTTCTCTGTGAGACTTGAGCTCTGTGCGCCAAAGACAGATTGCAGGAACATGTATAAAGTTACTACATCATTCGCACGCCGCAAATACGTCAGATAATGAAATTCACACGGCGAAGAAACAAAACTTAACCTCACTTTGATTCCATTTCATTCTTACAGTGCGCTGATAAAAGTTGATATCATACCAGAAATTGTATCATTACATTGTACTGACATTGTATGGTCGCTGATTGCTATCAGACGTCGTCATGTTTTAAAAATTTAATTTCTGCTCACCTCGAACATCATTTTTAATTTCCCCGAGGTAAACGCCGGGGTCAGCTTGGAGCGCAGCCTCTTCCACTTGCTGCCGTTAAGGAACAGCAGGTGGTGGTTGAGCGGCTCGCTGTCATCGAACGGTATGCACCTGTCCTGGAATGCGTCGAAGTCCTTGACCAGAACGTCGCGAATGAGATCTGGGTCGAAGACCAGGAAGGCTGGTGCGTAGAGTGCGTAAATCCCGAGGAAGGGCTTGTCTATGACAAGAGAAAGCTGTGGAGGAGCGCAGTTCAGCGGAAAAGCATCGTGGAAACAGAAACAATAACAAAAAGCAATAAGCACAACGATGCAGAAAACAGTAGAGAATGCACATACGTACCTCGGTATCGTTTGTAGATTTCGTGTAGCTGGAGTTCAATTCGCTTCTTTCCGAATAAAGCCTCTTTTTCCACACTTCCGAAAGGGAAAACTGCTTCGGCCTGTGGAACGCCCCTTTTCGTCCAGTAGGAATACCAGGAGAGGAAATAGAGGTAGACAGCGACGGACAGTACTAAGAACAAGCCCGTTGTAGCTCCCCACCACGATTCCAGCACAATCGCCATGACGCTCATGATGGAGCTAGCGGTGCCCACCTGTTATCACGTAGCCTTGCTGACGTCGGCCTGAGATGAAAGACATTGGAACAGAAACAGGAAGTTTACAATAATGCTTCTACTACAATATTTACTAACAACTATTGGCTACCTGCCATATAGGATGCTCCGAAAAAAACGTTTACGCATTAAGAGACCCTTCTAATGGGCAATATTTGCTCATTAATGATGACGCAATTGCTGTAACGTGACTCAATAACCCCCACAGGACGGATTCACCTTCTCTGTTAAAACATAGTTTTTGTTTTCAAAAAAATGGTTCAAATGGCTCTGAGCACTATGGGACTCAACTGCTGTGGTCGTAAGTCCCCTAGAACTTAGAACTACTTAAACCTAACTAACCTAAGGACATCACACACATCCATGCCCGAGGCAGGATTCGAACCTGCGACCGTAGCAGCAGCGTGGTTCCGGACTGAAGCGCCTTTAACCGCTCGGCCACTCCGGCCGGCTATTTTTTTTTCTCAGAAATTTTACGACAAAAGTGTAAAAAACATACTTGAAAGTCTCTTCGGGTTTGCTGCCGGATCCTAAAATCAACTCGATTCAATGTTTCGGCGATCCAACATCTTCAGGAGAACGCTGCTTCTGCTGATGAGATTCGCTGCGAACTCCGGCAGCAAACCGAAAAAGACTTTCAAGACTTACTACGCCGGGAATGCCTACGAAGTCGCATGTAGCAAATGTAACACTAAATAGTGTGGAGTCTCACTAAATCTAAAATCGTCGACCCTCTGTAACAACTGCAAGCTATCTCGTCCAAACCACTCTTATAAAAGCAAAGCAAAGTTTCCTTAAACCGGAGCTAAACATATCATCCTCTTCCGCAAGAACGTTAAATCAGTTCACCTAAACAAACCCATACGTGCCGCAGCCACAAGAGAAACCATAATCCGTTTCATAACCACAGGTCTCCAATATATCATCACTTTCGACGACTTCGTATCCTCCAACAAGTAATAGCTGCATCTTTCGTATTCCATCTTAGTGCCGCAGACATGCACCATAACAGTCACTCCCATTTCGTCCTCTTCCGCAAGAACGTTAAATCAGTTCACCTAAACAAACCCATACGTGTCGCAGCCACAAGAGAAACCACAATCCGTTTCATAACCACAGGTCTCCAATATATCATCACATTCGACGACCTCGTATCCTCCAACAAGTAATAGCTGCTTCTTCCGTATTCCATCTTAGTGCCACCTTCTCCCCTTCTAGAAACCCTTTTGTAATCTCAGTCCCTTCTCAGCCTGCGCACCATTACTGCCATCAAGTGCTCGCTCCCCATCACAGTCACAGCTACATCTTATTCCTTTATTCCAATCCTTGCAGTACATACATCACACAAGCAGAATTATCTTCTCCAATCCACTCGCGTACTTTAGCCACACATGTCGAGCCTCCCTTTGCAGTACTACACTTCCATTCACCCGGTGTTTCTTAGCTAGAGCTCTTCATATAGCCACTGGAAACGACCCTCAGTCAGCACCTCCTGCATCAACACCATCAGCTGTATAACAGCTCCAAATGCATCATTCTCGAAGACATACATCACTACATCTTAACTACCTCACTGTTATCGTTGTTGTGTGGCCTTCAGTCCGAAGACTAGTTTGATGCAGGTCCCCATGCTGATCTAGCCTGTGCGAACCTCTTCATCTCTGCGACCCATATTTTTCCGTATCTGCTTACTCTACACATCTCTTGGTCTCCTCTAAGATTTTTTACCCTCCACGTTTCCCACCAGTACTAAATTGGCGATTCCTTGATGTTACAGAATGTGTCCTAGCAATTGAGCGCTTCTTTTGCTCAAGTAGTGCCACAAATTTCTTGACTCTCCAGTTCCATTCAGTAATTCCTCATTAGTTACTTGATCGACTCATCTAACCTTCAACATTTTTCTGTAGCACCACATTTCGAAAGCTTTTACTCTCTTTTTATCTAATCTGTTTATCGTCCATTTTTCACTACCATACACGGCTACACTCCAGACAAATACCTTCAGAAAAGACTTCCTAGCACTTAGATCTATATTCGATGTTCATAAATTTCTCTTCTTCGGAAGTGCTTTACTTGCCATTGCCAGTCTACCTTTTATATCTTCTCTACTTCGGCCGTCATCAGTCACTTTGCTGCCTAAATAGCAAAACCCATCTACTACTTTAAGTGTCTCGTCTCCTAATTTGATTCCCTCAGCATCACCTGATTTTATTCGACTACAGCCCATTATCCTTTTTTTTTTTTTTTTTTTTTTTTGCTTTTGTTGATGTTCATCTTACATCCTCCTTTCAAGACACTGTCCATTCCGTTCAACTGCTCTTAGAAGTCCTTTGCTGTTTCTGAGAGAATTACAATGAAATCAGCAAATCTCAAAGTTTTTGTTTCTTCATACTGGAGTTTAATTCCTACTCCAAATTTCTCTCTTTCACTACTTGCCCAATATACAGATTGAATAACATCGGGAATAGGTTACAACCCTGTCTCACTCCTATCTCAACCACCGCTTCCCTTTCGTGCTCCTCGACTCTTATAACTGCCATCTGGTTTCTGTACAAACTGTAAATAGCACCTCGATCCATGTATTTTTATCCCTGCTGCCTTCATAATTTGAAACAGAGTATTCCAGTCAACACTATCAAAAGCTTTCTCCAAGTCTACAAATACTATAGATGTAGGTTTGGCTTTCCTTAACCTGTCTGCTAAGTCATAGGGCCAGTTTTTCCTCGAGTGTTCCTTCTCCGGAATCCCAATTGGCCTTCCCGGAGGGTTGATTCTACCAGTTTTTCCATTCTTCCGTAAATAATTCATGTTAGTTCTTTGAAAGCCATGACTTTTTAAAGTGGGCTGTGCGGTTCTAGGCGCTATAGTCTGGAACCGCGGGACCGCTACGGTCGCAGGTTCGAATCCTGCCTCGGGCATGTATGAGTGTGATGTCCTTAGGTTAGTTAGGTTTAAGTAGTTCTAAGTTCTAGGGGACTGATGACCTCAGAAGTTGAGTCCCACAGTGCTCACAGCCATTTAAACCATTTATTTTTTAAAGTGGTAGTTCGATAATTTTCACGCCTGTCGACAACAGCTTTTTTTGAATTGAAATTACTGTATTCTTCCTGAAATCTGAGTGCATTTCGCGTATATTATACATCTTGCACACCAGATGAAAGATTTTGTCGTGACTGGCTCTCCCAAGACTATCAGTACGTCTAACGGAAAATCGTCTGCTCCAGGGGGCTTGTTTCGGCTTAGATCTTTCAGAGCTCTGTCGAGTTCTTCTCGCAGTATCATATCTCCCGTCTCATCTTCACCTACATCCACTTCCCTTTTTATAACGTTGCTCTGAAGTTAATCTCCCTTGTATAGACCCTCTGTATATTCCTTCCACCTTTCAGCTTTCTCTTCTTTGTTTAGGACTGGTTTTCCATCTGAGCTCTTGATATTCATACAGATGCTTCTCTTTCCTCCAAAGGCCTCTTTAATTTTCCTGTAGGCGATATCTATCTTTTCCCTAGTGAAATATATTTCTAAATCCTTACCCCTGTCCTCTAGCCATTCCTAGCCATTTTGCACATCCTGTCAATCACATTTTTTTAACGTTTGTATTCCCTTTCACCTGCTTCATTTGCTGCATTTTTAAATTTTCTCTTTTCAGCAATTAACTTCAATATGTCTATTGTTAGCCAAGGGTTTTTACTACGCCTTGCCTTTTTACCTATTTAATCCTCTGTTGCCTTCACTAATTCATCTCTTAAAGCTACCCATTCCTTTCCCCTGATTTAGTCAACCACTGCCTAATGCTCCCTCTTAAATTCTCTACCTATGGTTCTTTCAGTTTATCCAGGTCCCATCTCCTTAATTTCCTAGCTTTTTCCAATTGCTTTAATTTTAATCTACAGTTCATAACCAATAAATTGTTGTCAAAGATCACAATTGACTCCTGTGAATGTCTTACAATTTAAAATCTGGTTCCTAAATCTCTGTCCAACCATTATACAGGATGGACCTTTGATCGTGATCGGGCCAAATATCTCACGAAATAAGCGTCAAACGAAAAAACTAAAAAGAACGAAACTTGTCTAGCTTGAAGGGGGAAACCAGATGGCGCTATGGTTGGCCCGCTAGAGGGCGCTGCCATAGGTCAAACGGATATCAACTGCGTTTTTTAAATAGGAACCCCCATTTTTATTACAAATTCGTGTAGTACGTAAAGAAATATGGATGTTTTAGTTGGACCACATTTTTCGCTTTGTGATAGATGGTGATGTAATAGTCACAAATATATGGATCAAACTTTTAGAGGAACAGTTGGTAACAGGTAGGTTTTTTTAAATTAAAATACAGAACGTAGGTACGTTTGAACATTTTATTTCATTTGATCCAATGTGATAGATGTACCTTTGTGAAATTATCGTTTCTGAGAACGCATGCTGTTACAGCGTGATTACCTGTAAATATCACATTAATGCAATAAATGCTCAAAATAATGTCCGTCAACCTCTATGCATTTGGCAATACGTGTAACGACATTCCTCTCAACAGCGAGTAGTTCGCCTTCCGTAATGTTCGCACATGCGTTGACAATGCGCTGACCCATGTTGTCAGGCGTTTTCGGTGGATCACGATGGCAAATATCCTTCAAGTTTCCGCACAGAAAGAAATCCGGGGACGTCAGATCCGGTGATACGTGCGGGCCATTGTATGGTTCTTTGACGACCAATCCACCTGTCATGAAATATGCTATTCAATACCGCTTCAATCGCACGCGAGCTATGTGCCGGACATCCATCATGTTGGAAGTACATTGTGATTCTGTCATGCAGTGAAACATCTTGTAGTAACATCGGTAGAACATTACGTAGGAAATCAGCATACATTGCACCATTTACATTGCCATCGATAAAATGGGGGCCAATTATCCTTCCTCCCATAATGCCGCCATACATTAACCCGTCAAGGTCGCTGATGTTCCACTTGTCGCAGCCATCTTGGATTTTCCGTTGCCCAATAGCGCATATTATGCCGGTTTACGTTACCGCTGTTTTTGAATGACGCTTCGTCGCTAAATAGAACGCGTGCAAAAAATCTGTCATCGTCCTGTAATTTCTCTTGTGCCCAGTGTCAGAACTGTACACGACGTTCAAAGACGTCGCCATGCAATTCCTGGTGCATAGAAATATGGTACTGGTGCAATCGATGTTGATGTAGCATTCTCAACACCGACGTTTTTGAGATTTCCGATTCTCGCGCAATTTGTCTGCTACTGATGTGAGGATTAGCCGCGACAGCAGCTAAAACACGTACTTGGGTATCATCATTTGTTGCAGGTCGTGGTTGACGTTTCACATGTGGCTGAACACTTCCTGTTTCCTTAAATAACCTAACTATCTGGCGAACGGTCCGGACACTTGGATGATGTCGTCCAGGATACCGAGCAGCATACATAGCACACGCCCATTGTGAATTTTGACCACAATAGCCATACATCAACACGATATCGTCCTTTTCCGCTATTAGTAAACGGTCCATTTTAAGACGGGTAATGTATCACGAAGCAAATACCGTCCGCACTGGCGGAATGTTACGTGATACCACGTAGTTAAACGTTTGTGACTATTACAGCGCCATCTATCACAAAGCGAAAAAAGTGGTCCAACTAAAACATTCATATTTCTTTACGTACTACACGAGTATGTAATAAAAAAATGGGGATTCCTATCTAAGAAAAATGCAGTTGATATCCGTTTGACCTATGGCAACTCCATCTAGCGGGGTAACAACAGCGCCACCTGGTTTCCTCCTTCAAACTAGACGAGTTTCGTTCTTTGTAGTTTTTTCGTTTGATGCTTATTTCGCGAGATATTTGGCCCGGTCACTATCAATGGACCACCCTGTATAATCAATCTGAACCCTACTGGTGTCTCCAGGTCTCTTCCACGTATACAAACCTCTTTCATAATTTTAAACCAATTTTTAGCGAAGCTTAAATTATGCCCTCGTGACCGGCCATCCCGCTGTTACCGCTTCTATACTGACAACACAATATTTTTATATTTGCGCATCCGCTTCTCGTGATGTCTGAGCAGCAGTCAGGTTGTCTGCAGATCTCGCTGTCGTTTATCGCCTAGTAAAGTCATCAGAAGATAAAAACAAATTGCAAAACGATTTAGATAAGATATGTGTATGGTGTGGAAATTGGCATTTGACCCTAAATAATGAAAAGTGGCCGGCCCGGGTGCCCGAGCGGTTCTAGGCGTTACAGTCTGGAACCGCGCGACCGCTACGGTCGCAGGTTCGAATCCTGCCTAGGGCATGGATGTGTGTGATGTCCTTAGGTTAGTTAGGTTTAAGTAGTTCTAACTTCTAGGGGACTCATGACCTTAGAAGTTAACTCCCATAGTGCTCTGAGCCATTTGAACCAATGAAAAGTGTGTGATCATCCACATGAGTGCTAAAAGAAACCCGTTAAACTTCGCTTACACGATAAATCAGTCAAGCCTGAAGGCCGTAAATTCAACTAAGTACCTAGGAATTACAATTACAAATAACTTAAATTGGAAAGAATGCATAGAAAATGTTGTGGGGTAGGCAAACCAAAGACTGTCTTTTTGGCAGAACACTTGTAATAGATCTACTAAAGAGACGCTTGTCCGTCCTCTTTTGGTGTACTGTTGCGCGGTCTGGGATCGTTACCACGTAGTATCAACGGAGTACCTCGAGAAAGGTCAAAGAAGAGCACCATGTTTCGTATTATCGCGAACTAGGGGAGACAGTGTCACTGACATGATACAGGATTTGGAGTGGACATTATTAAAAGAAAGGCGTTTTTAGTTGTGGCAGAATCTTCTTACGAAACTTCAATCACCTGCTTTTTCCCCGGAATGCGAAAATATTTTGTTAACGCCGGCCTACGTAGTGAAAAACTATCATCGTACTTCAGAGCTTGCACAGAAATGTATTGATGTTTGATTTATCCACGCGCTGTTCGAGATTGGAATAATAGAGAATAATTGTGAAGGTGGTTCGATGAACCCTCTGCCAGGAACTTAAGTGTAATTTGCCGAGTACCCATGTAGATATAGATATAGATGTAGATAGTGTACATGTTGAACAGCAGAAGAAGAAGAAGATTGCGTTCTTGCCTTACCCCCTTTCTAATCGAAGCACCTACACTTTGCTCTTCCACGCTTGTTGTTCCCTTTTGGTCGTGACGATAATCTATATTACTTGTCTTTATCAGTAGGTATACAATTATAATCAGCTGAAAGAAGTTTTTAAAAGTTGCCAAGCAATTGTGAAGATTATTTAGACTGAAGTTTAAAGGGAGAGAATATCTAGATGGAGCAGTATCTCAACTGGACATTGGTAGGAAAGGAAACTGAATGTGACATTAATGAAAAGTACAAAACGGTATGGTATCTGCAAGAAGCGATTAGCTTTATTTCAGGTACTGAATCAACAATAAAGAAGAAAAGAGAAAGAAGAATCCTACTAGTAATGGCATATGAACTGTGAACCTGTGCTCAATCCTGCAAACAGTGAAGAACTGACAGTTCAGTCCTTCCTGTTTTTGTCCGTGAGCACCTGCTACTTTGAGGGCGCACACAAACTGGTGAGCATCATACAGCATTTTCAATAACCGATGTCCCTTTGATCATAGATGACTGATGCAGACACTACATACAACAGCTTAGAGAGTTTTATAGAAGATGCTGTTAGCTTATACTGTTGTATCACGTCTTTTAGAAATATTTCATACGGCGTCAGTAATGTGACACCACGTAACTCACGGTTATATTTAGTTAACGCTCGTCCCTTGAAAAAAATCAGTTTCCAGCCTGAGTGAATATACCTTTTTGGGCTTTGAGTGAATATACCTTTTTGGGCTTCATACAGTCATTACAGAGGGAAAAAGTGTTTCAGATATTTTATAGCAACGATACGCGAGGAGTGCTGTTACCACTATCGCCTCGAGAGTGTGTAGCTCCTTAAGAAAGGAAACAGTAACAGGTGGCGTAAATGCTAATGGCAAACTTATTCTGCAAATAACATTTGCTGAGGAATCGACAGGTTTTGCACAATGTAACCTACAACAATTCAAATGTTCGTATGTGGGTGGATGAAGAACCTAATACTTTTGTTGAAAGAAATACTGAGTGTGCTGTCTCAGTTAATAAGTAGGGGAGGCCTCACTGACAGCCAACATGCGGATCCAGTTACAGTGGATGACTTTAGTGTACCGTAATCGTGATTAACACTCATAAATAAGTCAGATAAATGTAAAGTACTTGTTGACAGTGGTGGTAAGCTCACCCCAAGTGGGATAAATAGAGCCAGTAACTCACATTTATTCAATCCGAGCAGACTCACCTTAAGGCACCCATTCGATTCAGTATTTCAAATTGTCGTTAGTAGATACAAAATAGCGTAAGACACTTACATCCGATGATTTTGAAAAGTCGTTCCTAAGCAGCTCAAATGATGGAGAAGCGTTAGACAGCTTCTGGAAACGACAGCTGACTAATTGAGTTTCTAAAAACAAGTACTTGTGGTGAAGACGTGAATGATATCACTTCAAAACATGTGACTTTTCGGGAAATATTTTTCACAAACAGTTTCTCCAAAACAAGGAACAAACACTGTGTAAACTATAGTAGACGGCAGTTACTCACATTTTCAAAATACATGAGATTTTTAAGTCGTGATGTGTCTTCTTCTAACATATACCCTACTGGGTGTAGCTTTTTCTGTATCGCGTGACAGAAAAGCTGCAATTTTGACATTGGATCAAGCTCTAAATCTGGATATTTCACAAAACCATGAAAATGAAGCAAGTAATCGCGACGAAGGTAAGTTGTGTTTAAAGTAACGCCGTTGAAGTGTATTTATAGCTCTATTCCCTCTTCTTAGTTGCTCTACATCGCAATGTAATCTGCGTGAAATGCTCAGTATACGACGGTTCATACGTTAGCATCGCAATTTCACAGTGGAATAAACGACTAGAATTACCACCGCAGTCGCGCCCGTCACCACGCATAGAACTCAGGTTGTGACGTCACTAGATGCAGTTGCAGGCCCGCTCTTACGTAGGCCTCGGATAAACTCGCCAAATCCCTTACTGCTATTCGAGAGGAATACACAGTGTTCCAATACCAGCTGTCACTCTGTCCACCTCTCTCGTCAACATGAATAACTCAAATATGACACTGTATTCTTCACGTACTCATCTCACCCATCGAAACGATGCAGGAATGTATCGGAAAGGAAGCCCATTTTGCCGGCCGGAGTGGCCGAGCGGTTCTAGGCGCTACAGTCTGGAACCGCGCGACCGCTACGGTCGCAGGTTCGAATCCTGCCTCGGGCATGGATGTGTGTGATGTCTTTAGGTTAGTTAGGTTTAAGTAGTTCTAAGTTCTAGGGGACAGATGACCTCAGCAGTTAAGTCCCATAATGCTCAGAGCCATTGTTTTGGAAGCCCATTTGAATCACTTTTTCGATGCAATAACCAAAATAAAAGTAAAAGTAGCGAGCACAAGACAGTGTGTCAGAATAAAACCAGTAAAGACAGTAACAAGGCGAATGTGTCGCCCGGGAAATTTACTTCGGCTGGCACGTACTCACCACTAGACTGCTGGCGTCGACCAGGCCTCCGCTAGAATGGTGACGACTAGGCCTCTGATGAGGCCGTCCAGCAACTTCACAGTCAGAATTATTTGTGGTTTACGTACGTATCTCCGAATTTATCTGATACGAAGGCGTCAAGGTCAGTTTTTGTATTCTTATCAAACACTCTTCTACGGCTATCACGAATACCACTCACATCAAGCACTCTCCATACGAGAAGATATTCAAATTCTTATCTAGCTCTAAAGCTGCGCTATTTTGTGCAAGTGTGTTAATAATAATTACAGATTTCGCTGAAGCCTAAGAAATTGCACCATGACATTGAAAAGTCAGAGGACCAGTTAATTAAGCGTTGTGGAAACATTCCCTATAACAATTAGGTACACATTTTGTAGGCTGTTGAATTTATTGACATCAGTTTATGTGAAAAAAAAGGCTGCAGGCTTGAAATGCTAAATTATCCGTAGTGACTAATTAGTTTCCTACTCCACATTACTGATGTAAGCTAACCCCGCAGGTACACAACGTAGACCATGGCAGTACTGCTTGTTTGCCTCATCACCTCCATACTCTGCAATGAATTCCAAGCGAGTTGGCGTTAATAGTTACGACACTGGACTCGCATTCGCGGGAATTGGGCTTCAAGTAACGTTCCGGTAAAGAGATTTAGATTTTCGGTGGTTTCCCTAAATCGCTTAAGACGAATGACGGGATGCTTCCTTTGAGAAGGATAAGACCTGTTTCTTTCCCTATCCTTGTCCTAACCGACCTCGAGCTCCGCCCCTAAAGAGTTCCTCGTCAACGGGTCATTAAATGTTAACGTTCCTTTTTTTGATGTTCCTTTACTTCTTTACAGTGGTTTGGACAGGCGATGTCACCCAGACTCTATTCTTTTGTGGACAATACTCTTACCGACAGAGCCTCTCTCCCAATGCTACTTTAAAAAAATTATGGAATACCTATTATTCCTTTTCCAGTTTCAACATTTTGTTGATGCAGGGCCAGCAATCTTTTTAACATTTCATGAAGCCCTTAATAACGAATCTGTCACAAATGCAGTACGTATGTTTGACGACTAGTTTCGAACCAAGTGGTTGAATCTCAAGCCTGGCCTAACGAGGCTGCACTGTAAGTGCCTGATCTTAAAAACATACATCAAAATGGCAATGCATGTTTTATAAAGAAAGTGTCCGCAGATTACTGTCACAATCAACATGCACCTCCTTAGCAAGTCAAATGGTTCAAATGGCTCTGAGAACTATGGGACTATGGAACTTAGAACTACTTAAACCCAACTAACCTAAGGACATCACACACATCCATGCCCGAGGCAGGATTCGAACCTGCGACCGTAGAGGTCGCGCGGTTCCAGTCTACATTATATATTCTCACCGCTACTGTCGCAGGTTCGAATCCTGCCTCGGGCATGGATGTGTGTGATGTCCTTAGGTTAGTTAGGTTTAAGTAGTTCTAAGTTCTAGGGGACTGATGACCTTAGAAGTTAAGTCTCATAGTGCTCAGAGCCATTTGAACCATTTATAAAAGAGTTAGTGACTCTTTACGCGGCTGCTTTGCATAATTAGAGTGTACCAACGGGTAAATTTCATTTCAGATACCGAGTAAAAGAAGAAAGAGACGTATCAGATAAGTGGTTCTATAGTTATTAGCTTCAGTCTTGCGACCGGTACTTAACTCTCTCATCTCAAACGGACATTCCTGTACGTGGAATCGCATTTAAATGTAGTACTTGTTTTGTCATCATTCAAGTGTAGCTTACAGAATAATTACAACAAAAACAATTTTTATTGACATATATTAGGCCTGCTAAAAATTAATCTATTAAAGATCTGTTTCTTTTTCTATGCAATTGTGACAAAGCTAATTTGTCGTGGTGACTGTTAAATACCATTCTTCTATTCAGTACACTAATTGCAACACTTTCTAAACTTTTCGCGCTAATTAAAGCCATAGAAGCACAGTCTTTTCCGAATGTACTTCTGACCAAAAAGAGAGTCTGCTTTCATAATGACATTTTATCATAAGACTTTTCGTCTCTCATTTCATTAGCTGTTGATTTCCCAAAAACATTGGAACACGTACTTTTTATTTCGATTTTCATAAATGCAGCTTTAAAAATGCTTCAGTAGTTCTTTAACAACGATTTATTTTTAAACAAAAACATCCAACCAATATTTCATCCGCAAAGGTTTTGAATTTTTTTTTATTTCTGAGCGAAAACCCAAATTCCAATTTCCGTACTTCAAAACTGCCTGAATAGCGACGTATTTACAAAAAAAAGCTCATTCCCTGTTTGACCGCCTTAGGAGCGTCATTTCGAAAAATCCCTTCACAAGCGATGCCTACAGTATAAAATCAACACCCTCGTCAAATTTCGAGTTTCTGTCCTCAGCGGTTTGGGCAGGGCGACGATGAGACATTGAATCAGTCACGACATTTCCTGTTACATATAAAAATGAACTCTTGTTCGTACCCTAATACAGACTGCCCTTTGATCTGCGTAAAAAAAGTATTCGAATGTCTTTACGTCCAAAACAGTGTTACATTATTTTAACGTATCGTAAGACTTCTCTTTACTACGTTTTTCACTTTTCCTTCTCATTATAATTTTTCGTTGCGTTTTTTCCTATCTTTTTTTTTTTAATTTCAGAGGCACTTTATCCTCGCAGGCTTTGTCTCCGTTATCCCTGTTATTTCCGCTGGATAGTTTTCCGCTATGCTCGCTGATAATTTCCCTCGTAGTCTCTTGGAGCAAACAACGCATCGCGCGACATGACGCGGCCCTCAACAATGCAGGGTTCTCTGCGCGAAGCCAGCGCCGTTGCCCGGCATTTGTTTGAGACGAGACGGCTGTGAGCGTCAATGCATCCGCCCCGGCCAGCAAAATCTTAAGGAAGCCGTGAAATGCAGTTAAGAGCACGGAGGAACGATAGCAGCCAGAAGTGAAGTCAGCAATAGACATCTGAGTGTCTGCTATCCGTGGCACCCAAACCACAGGAGTCAACCCGTTTGCACCTTTCTGCGAAAGCTTCTCACAGGTATGTATATTCATTAAATATAGAGATCCTCGACACTACAGTTGTATCGAGGGTAATTTTATTTTGCCAACCAGTCATCCAGATCGTTTATCAATGTTTGGTAATTTCCAAGAATGATTGCCTATCGAAGTCGCAGGGTCCTAACGATACATATCGACCGTGCGATCGTAAATCGATCATGTGACTCCGGTGGCGAGTGTTGTGATCAATTATTTGTAATCGTCATTTTTATCTGTTTTCCGTCGTTGCCTTACTTGCTCTAAGTTACACACCTCCGCAAATTGTTTGTGTGTTGCTAGGGAAACCCAGACGATTTATGTCGTTAGCGAGTGGGATGTCTGGTATTCTTGATGTTTCTTCGGCTGATTCTCTCACATGGAAAAATCTAATTCCATGTTAATACAGCGTAGAAAATTGTTCGACTTTTTGTCGCAAACATGGAGTACTACCGGACGAGGAAAGAAGGGACTGTGTAGACTCTGGTGGTGCGAAGTGTGTAAAACTTCGTTAGAACAGTTTCGATGCTGAAATACCGTTACAAATTCATTGCGGACTGTGCGCAAACGAACGAGTATCAGGAAGAATACATGGTTCGACTCTTCCAAATTATCCATCCAGACCATCGTGATGGACTTTCACATGACGACAAGACCCACGACGAGTGAGGTAAGTTGTCTCCTTTGCAGTTACAAGTATTTTTGTAACGCTCTTCTTTTGTCGTTGCTGCAATTACCGCTGTAAACGTACAACACCCGCCACCGGATGTGCATGATCGATTTACGATCGCACGCTTAATATGTATCGTTTGGACCCCGCGACATCGATAGCCAATCATGCTTGGAAATTACCAATGTTTGTCCGGGGCAGTATGTGTTGGTGGAGAATGAATTTTATAACTCTTGTAACTTCAGTAAAATCAGAATACTCAAAATTATACAAGGGTTGGAACTTTAATAGTGGCAACTATTTATTTACAGCTCGTACAAAATAGATACGTGTTTCAAAGTTTTACTGACCTTCAAAGCAGTCACCAGCAATGTGTATAACCCGATGCCAGCGATGTGGAAGTCGTAGGATACTCTTAGCAGTGCAGTTGTGTTGACGGTTCGAGCGGCGCGGTCTATTGCCCGATTAATTTGTAGCAGTTCTGAAGCGAATGCCGTGAAGTGTTTCCTTCAGTTTAGAAATCGAGTTGAACTCACGAGGGCTTGTCAGAGGAGTGTAGTAGGTGGTGTAGCACTTGGCAACCCCATCAGTCAAACAAATCAGTAACAACTTGCACTGTACGTGCTTGACCATTGTCCTGCAAAATGATGGTCATCACTTCTGTCACCAACCTGGTCGTAGATTGTTTTCCAACCTTTCTGCAGGACCTGACCATCATTTTGCAGGACAGTGCTCAAGTACGTACAGTGCAAGCTGTTACTGATTGTTTGACTGATGCGGCTGCTAAGTGCTCCACCACCTACTGGACTCCCCTAACTTAAGCCCTCGTGAGTTCAACTCGATTTCTAAACTGAAGGAAACACTTCCTGGCATTCGCTTCAGAACTGCTACAAATTCGTCGGGCAATAGACCGCGCCACTCGAAGTGTCAACACAACTCGCACTATTAAGAGTATCCTACGACTTCCACATCGTTGGCAACGGGCTATACACAATGCTGGTAACTACTTTGAAGGTCAGTGAAACTTTCTAACACGTATCTATTTTGTACGAGCTGTAAATAAGTAGTTGCCACTATTAAAGTTCCAACCCTCAAATATCCTTCTACAAAGTTTTCGAACAAGTTGATCTTTGTATTCCCTCGCATGCACAACGTTCGAAAAATCAAATGTGTGACCCTGCTTTCTTGAAACACGTATTTTCCATGCCCGTAATTTATCATAGGAAATAACATATTTTGTTTGAATTTGTAGCGATTATAGACTAATTCCCCCCCATGAACCATGGTCCTTGTCGTTGGTGGGGAGACTTGCGTGCCTCAGTGATACAGATGGCCGTACCGCAGGTGCAACCACAACGGAGGGGTATCTGTTGAGGGGCCAGACAAACGTGTGGTTCGTGAAGAGGGGCAGCAGCCTTTTCAGTAGTTGCAGGGGCAACAGTCTGGATGATTGACTGATCTGGCCTTGTAACAATAACCAAAACGGCCTTGCTGTGCTGGTACTGCGAACGGCTGAAAGCAAGGGGAAACTACGGCCGTAATTTTTCCCGAGGGCATGCAGCTTTACTGTATGATTAAATGATGATGGCGTCTTGGGTAAAATATTCCTGAGGTAAAATAGTCCCCCATTCGGATCTCCGGGTGAGGACTACTCAAAAGGATGTCGTTATCAGGAGAAAGAAAACTGGCGTTCTACGAATCGGAGCGTGGAATGTTAGATCCCTTAATCGAGCAGGTAGGTTGGAAAATTTAAAAAGGGAAATGGATAGGTTAAAGTTAGATATAGTGGGAATTAGTGAAGTTCGGTGGCAGGAGGAACAAGACTTTTGGTCAGGTGAATACAGGGTTATAAATACTAAATCAAATAGAGGTAATGCAGGAGTAGGTTTAATAATGAATAAAAAAATAGGCGTGCGGGTAAGCTACTACAAACAGCCTAGTGAACGCATTATTGTGGCCAAGATAGACACGAAGCCCACGCCCACTATAGTAGTACAAGTTTATATGCCAACTAGCTCTGCAGAGGATGAAGACATTGATGAACTGTATGATGAGATAAAAGAAATTGTTCAGATAGTGAAGGGAGACGAAATTTTAATAGCCATGTGTGACTGGAATTCGAGTGTAGGAAAAGGGAGAGAAGGAAACATAGTAGGTGAATATGGATTGGGGGTAAGCAAAGAAAGAGGAAGCCGTCTGGTAGAATTTTGCACAGAGCATAACTTAATCATAGCTAAAACTTGGTCAAGAATCATCATAGAAGGTTGTATACATGGAAGAATCCTGGAGATATTAGAAGGTATCAGATAGATTATATAATGGTAAGACAGAGATTTAGGAACCAGGTTTTAAATTGTAAGACATTTCCAGGAGTAGATGTGGACTCTGACCACAATCTATTGGTTATGAACTGCAGATTAAAATTGAAGAAACTGCAAAAAGGTGGGAATTTAAGGAGATGGGACCTGGATAAACTGAAAGAACCAGAGGTTGTACAGAGTTTCAGGGAGAGCATAAGGGAACAATTGACAGCAGTGGGGGAAAGAAGTACAGTAGAAGAAGAATGGGTAACTCTGAGGGATGAAGTAGTGAAGGCAGCAGAGGATCAAGTAGGTAAAAAGACGCGGGCTAATAGAAATCCTTGGGTAGCAGAAGAAATATTGAATTTAATTGATGAAAGGAGAAAATATAAAAATGCAGTAAATGAAGCAGGCAAAAAGGAATACAAACGTCTCAAAAATGAGATCGACAGGAAGTGCAAAATGGCTAAGCAGGCATGGCTAGAGAACAAATGTAAGGATGTAGAGGCTTATCTCACTAGGGGTAAGATAGATACTGCCTACAGGAAAATTAAAGAGACCTTTGGAGAAAAGAGAACCACTTGTATGAATATCAAGAGCTCAGATGGAAAACCAGTTCTAACCAAAGAAGGGAAAGCAGAAAGATGGTAGGAGTATATAGAGGGTCTATACAAGGGCGATGTACTTGAGGACAATATTATAGAAATGGAAGAGAACGTAGGTGAAGAGGAAATGGGAGATACGATACTGCGTGAAGAGTTTGACAGAGCACTGAAAGACCTGAGTCGAAACAAGGTCCCGGGAGTAGAAAACATTCCATTAGAACTACTGATGGCCTCGGGAGAACCAGTCCTGACAAAACTCTACCATCTGGTGAGCAAGATGTATGAGACAGGCGAAGTACCCTCAGACTTCAAGAAGAATATAATAATTCCAATCCCAAAGAAAGCAGGTGTTGACAGATGTGAAAATTACCGAACTATCAGTTTAATAAGTCACAGCTGCAAAATACTAACATGAATTCTTTACAGACGAATGGAAAAACTGGTAGAAGCCGACATCGGGGAAGATCAGTTTGGACTCCGTAGAAATATTGGAACACGTGAGGCAATACTGACCTTACGACTTATCTTAGAAGAAAGATTAAGGAAAGGCAAACCTACGTTTCTAGCATTTGTAGACTTAGAGAAAGCTTTTGACAATGTTGACTGGAACACTCTCTTTCAAATTCTAAAGGTAACAGGGGTAAAATACAGGGAGCGAAAGGCTATTTACAATTTGTACAGAAACCAGATGGCAGTTATAAGAGTCGAGGCGCATGAAAGGGAAGCAGTGGTTGGGAAGGGAGTGAGACAGGGTTGTAGCCTCTCCCCAATGTTATTCAATCTGTATATTGAGCAAGCAGTAAAGGAAACAAAAGAAAAATGTGGAGTAGGTATTAAAATCCATGGAAAAGAAATAAAAACTTTGAGGTTCGCCGATGACATTGTAATTCTGTCAGAGACAGCAAAGGACTTGGAAGAGCAGTTGAACGGAATGGTCAGTGTCTTGAAAGAAGGATATAAGATGAACATAAACAAAAGCAAAACGTGGATAATGGAATGTAGTCGAATTAAGTCGGGTGATGCTGAGGGTACTAGATTAGGAAATGAGACACTTAAAGTAGTAAAGAAGTTTTGCTATTTGGGGAGCAAAATAACTGATGATGGTCGAAGTAGAGAAAATATAAAATGTAGACTGGCAATGGCAAGGAAAGCGTTTCTGAAGAAGAGAAATTTGTTAACGTCGAGTATAGATTGAAGTGTCAGGAAGTCATTTCTGAAAGTATTTGTGTGGAGTGTAGCCATGTATGGAAGTGAAACATAGACGATAAATAGTTTGGACAGGAAGAGAACAGAAGCTTTCGAAATGTGGTGCTATAGAAGAATGCTGAAGATTAGATGGGTAGATCACATAACTAATGAGGAGGTATTGAATAGAATTGGGGAGAAGAGGAGTCTGTGGCAGAACTTGACGAGAAGAAGAGACCGGTTGGTAGGACGTGTACTGAGGCATCAGGGGATCACAAATTTAGTATTGGAGGGCAGCGTGGAGGGTAAAAATCGTAGGGGGAGCGCAAGAGATGAATACACTAAGCAGATTCAGAAGGATGTAGGTTGCAGTAGTACTGGGAGATGAAGAAACTTGCACAGGATAGGGTAGCTTGGAGAGCTGCATCAAACCAGTCTGAGGACTGAAGACCACAACAACAACATAGACTAATTTGAAACATTAAGCTGTATTTTTGTCAGAAACCTATTTTCCTTCTGAATCATAGTTCTCTTATACATGAAACGAAATGCGATTTGAAACTGTTTACTAAGATGCGTCAGCTTCCGTCTTTGTACGGCCTCCAAAATTCAGGTGCGTCGTGCAGTCGAAATGAATATAAAAATGTCCAGTGTTTGATTTAAAATTCCCGCCAGTCTTAAAAATGGCCTTATATTCGATACTGCGGGAAGCCTATCCTTGTCTGGCAACATTGGATTCAACTGGCAGCAGCAGTGCACCGATGCGACGAACGTGAGTTGTGGGGATTCACAAGCTTGCTGTCTCCCAACCGCCCCCTCATCACAAACCCAGAACATTGTCTAGCCTGTGATGCACCATTGCAGTCTACGGTGCAAGAGAACTTAAAATGAATGTGATTTGTATTATCGGTAACAGTACGATATTTTTTACAGTAGCTGGTTTCTTAATGCGAACCAAATCCAAAATGTCTCAGAAAATGCCAGAAGAGTATGAAGAGAAATATTATCTTCCCATCGCTTTATTATTCAACATCGAAAGATAACCAGTGTGGAATAAAGCCAAATAGCGAATATCGACAGAATTAGTGTGACATTTGATATGCCGAGCGACAGAACTGTTGCCAGCGAAGTTGCTAAAACTGTGACTATAAAAACAAGTGGACATGAAAAATGCACTGCACTGTAGTCCTTATATGTTGTGCTGACGCTACTAAACTAAATACAATGGTCATTTTCAAGCGCAAAACAATGTCAGAACATTCTGAAATACCACTAGGTGCTGTTGGTCACGTGCACAATAGGAGTTGGATGTACTAGGCTAGTATGAAATGGTGGATTAACGGAATGTGGGTGAGAGGGAAAGGTGCTTTATTGAAGAAGAGTTCTCTTCTTTTGCTAGATCAGTTTAGTAGTCATTTGAAAAATTCTGTGAAAGACAAATTGAGACAGGGAAGTACAGAGATAGCTGTTGTTCCGGAAGGACTTACTTCACAATTGCAACATCATGATGTCTCGATAAATAAACCATTTAAAGTGAATATGAGAGAGGAATGAAACGGACGGATGATGTGTGAAACCCAACATGTACTAACACCGAAAGAACTTTATAAGGACCAACAATCAAACAATTGTGTCAATGGATAAAACAGTCATGGTCTAGAGTGAGAGAAGACATTATTGTTAATTCGTTCAAGAAGTGCAGCAAAAGTAACGCTCTCGATGGCAGTGAAGACCATCTTAAACAGGGTGATTCGCAAAGATTTGCAAATATTTTAGTATGTTATTCTACAAGTAAAAATAAAGAAAAATGTTCATATAAACGTAGGTCTGCAAATCTTTAGTTACGGAGTTACGTATCGTTAAAGATCTTGCCTGAAATTTAGCAACTTCGCTAATACGAAGCCATAGTAAAACTGTACGAGGTTAAAGTAAAGCACGATTTCCATTTATGTTGTTGTTATTGTTCTGGTGAATCTAATAAAACATGTTCCAGATGTGAATCTGCAGTAGTTTTCCAGAACATTATGAATGCAATAGGCGAAATTAAGAACAACCCTGTGTAACTGAGATGAGCAACAAAATCTGTTCATACAAGTGCAACTAAACGCACTGAAATCGGTGGAGACATTTTTGAACATTTATTGTGAATGTATTGTGAAATTGTATGTATACTGTACAACTTCCTTGACACTGAGCTTTCTTTTCGGGTTTAACATGAATTCACCTGTGCTACGGTATTAATAAGAGCAGATTATCTGACACATTCATACAGTTTCAGTCAACGTTATTATCATAATTTTTCAAAAATTAAATTCTCTACAACTTCTTTTGAAAACTTCGTGAAATTGTATGGAATTTAAAAAGCAGACTGGGCCAAGTAATTAGTAAACTAAAAATTTTTCGAAATTACTTCTTTGCTTCTCTGGATGTTCTGTAAAACTATTGCAGATACACGTTTGGGACATGTTTTATTAGATTCATCAGACCAATAACAACAAAATAAATGGAAATCGTGCTTTACTTTTACCTCGTACAGCTTTGTGATGGCTTCATATTAGCGAAGTTGCTAAATTTCAGGTAAAATCTTTTATTAGCCGTAACTCTGTAACTGTTTGCTGACCTATGTTTACACGAACTTTTTCTTTAGTTTTACTTGCAGAACAGCATATTAAAATATTCGCATATCTCCGTGAATCACACAGTTTACAACGAGAACGACAATGACGACGAAGAGGAAGATGATGATGAAGAAGAAAAAATTTCAGAAAGCGATTCTCAGGGATTTTAGACGTCAGTTCGGTTTTATAAACGAAAAATTTTTCTGACTTCGCAGTCTAATAATAAAAACGGTAAAAATGTTATTTAAAAAAACAGTTTAAAAATTAAGGTACGCCTTATAGTCCGTAGCTTGTCATAGTCCGTAAAATACCATTTCCTTGGTTTCTCGCCTTCCTAGTACTACTGAACCGGTAGAGGTCTCTGCATTTCTAGCTGCTAGTACATTGGTTCTTCTCGCTGCCAACTTTGGCGATCAAATGATAATAAGCGTAGTAGGCCTGGCACTATAGTCGTCATTGTTTAATGCTGTCTTTTATTTCGCTGACAAATAATTTGTAGCAGTGAGTATCGTTCGTACGTGACATCTTCCGCCGTTGTGTACCCCCTGATCTGATACAACAAGTATTATTCTTTCAGTCCGGGAAGACTGTCGGAGTAGTGGCTGACGAAATTGGTTGTTTCGATAGAAGTCGAGAGACTGTGTATGACTGCTCACTGATAATCACTTGAAGAGTGGAAATGGAAAACGTTCTAAGTGCCAAAACTGAAACTCATCATAAGAATGAAAAAACAATATATCTCTGTACATAACTGATTCGTATCCAACAATTTGAGAAGGTATTCTGATACCACAGAATTATACTGCTCACTCTATCATCGCAAAAAGTAACGAGGCAAGTTATAAAATAAATACTTGATTAAGAACGTTGTAAATGCCATTTCAGGAAACTGACTTGTACTAAGAGTAAATAAGAATGTTTTTAAAAGCTGATTTTTTGCAGAGGAGAAGTCAGCAACCAGCCACTGTCGATAATGCTGTTTATTTGCATAAATAGCGCTGTTATCGGTTTAGAAACGACATGTTTGTCTTCATACTGCTGTTCACGTTCATGTAACATTTGTCATTGTTTGCATTAGGTGTTGACTGTTCCATGCCCAATAACAAATGTAAATTTTGTGACGGAGACTAATATTCAAATATGGGAAAAAGTAAGTGAACGAAAAATGGCAGGAGAACGTGGAATGGGGGAAACGAAGAAAACGCCATGCCAAGACCTGGTACAATTATGCACAGAGCACAATTAGCCCCTGCAAACAGTGTTTTAAGAATCACGAAATAAGGTTGCATACGTGGAAAACGCCTGCAAACACCAAAAGGTTACAGATAGTTTATATAATGGTAATCCTAAGATTCAGAAACCGTGTTTTTAAACTTCAAAAAACATTTCCTGGAACGGATGTACTCTCCGACCAATATTTATTGGTTGTTAAATGCAGACTATAGCTTGAGAAATTACAAACAGGTGCCAAGTTATGGAGATGTTACTTGAATGATTTGAAATAACGACGGACTGTTGAGAGTTTAAAAGAGGGTGTTAGGAAACAAATTTGAAATAAGGAATAGGAATGAAGTCGGTGATGCTTTAAGAAATGACCTAGTGAAGGGAGCGAGAGGAACTTAAAACAAAAAGACAAAGGCTAGTAGAAATCCTTGTGTAACACACAATATGTTAAATTTAATTTACTAAAAGAGAAAACACACATATGCAGCAAACGAGGCAGGGAAAAGGCAATATATACGATTAAAAAATAAGATTCAAAGAAAGTGTAAAATGGCGAAGCAGGAATGACTGAATGAGAACTGCAAGACGGCATATGGTTGCATGACTGTGGGAATTTATTACTGTTACGAATGTCTCCGCCGTCTTGTGATTCTAAAGCGAGTCGTTGTATTATATAGATTCTATATTTCTCTCAATATGACACACTATACAACGTTAAACATCTACAGCTTAATTCTGCTGTCTTAATAATAAATAAATGCGGAAATTAAAGAATGCTAGAAAAGTGAAATAGAAAAAAGCTGTGGTGTATATATATCGGCTGCAGAAAACTTAAGGGAACCTTAGGAGAAAAAGTAAGTAGCTCTATGAAATCAAGTGCTCAGATGGGAAGGCACGACGAAATTAAGGCTGAAGGGTGAAGAAATTATGCAGAAGGGTTTTATGAAGGTGAGAAATTTGAAGACAGTGTTATGGAAAGGGGAAAAACATGAGGTGGGACATGCGATGTCGCAATAAGAATTTGAGAAAGCAGTGAAAGGCAAAGGCAAAACAAGAAACCTCAAGTAGACGACATTCCTGGTGAATTATTAATATACTTGGGAGAAACAAGAATGATCAAACAGTTCCTTCCAGTTTGCGTGGTGTATGAGATAGTTTAAACAGCCCAAGTCTGCCTCCCTCAGCGCGGCTGACCGCCATGCGGAGTAACCGGGTTCGAGTCCCAGTTCTGCCAGGGATTTTTCCAGGGTATCAGGACTGGAACTGGGTGAAGACAGCCTCGTGATGTCAATCGAGAAGCTACTTGACCGAGTAACATCGGCTCCAGGTCACGAAAACAGACAACGGCGAGCTATGACGTGCTGCGACGTCATTGGCAGAGGATAACACGGCGGTCGGTAGGCACCAATGCATCCGCCAGGGCGTGTGGGCGGAGATTACGAGCTTAAATCGTCGAATATTTCATGAAGTTTGTAGTAAGCATAATACGCGAGAATGCATGTTCTGACAGATGTGAGTACCTTCCAGCCTTTGATTGCAAAACATTAAAACGAATTATGTGCAAAAGAATGGAGCGATTGATTGAAGCCGAACTGAGGGAAGATAAATTTGACTACCTGAGAAATCTATGAACACAAAGGCAGGGGTGTCGTCATGGATACAATATCGCCTGTAACAATGTGTGACTCGTGGGTGATATAACGCGATTCGTGTGGCTATACTCTTCTTGCTTTCGTATGGGTTGTGATTGGTGTCTACACTGTATACTTGTACGACAGGAAACAGAACTTCAAAAGAAATAGGAAATACATGAAATGATTGTAAATATGTATCATGGTTTAAACAGAAAATATACATTAACGAAACTGAGTAATATTTTTAAATACCTCAGTCTTCTTTTATACAAACCTTTTCCCATTTTAGTTTATCCCAGGTTACAATATCATTGCTCTGTACAATGTCATATCTCAAAATGATGAGAAGTTAGGACAAGCTGTTCACTGTGTTATTTTAGAAGTAGAATGTTTACTTTCACCAACATTCGCAATCTACGTCTTTTACTTTTAGAAGCAGTATATCTGAATTTGTTTGTGAAAGATAATATACTTCGTTTAATTTGAGTTGGAACTGTATAAAAAGAATAATGTGACAACAGTAAATGGAAGAATGCGGTTTTGTTTACTGTGCAGTCTACTAGTCACCTGAATAAAACAAACTTATCTTTTTGTATTTTTTAAAAAAATTATGGACATTGGTATATTTTGAACACTTTCAATCAGCATCTTCCTTCCGAAGACATCATTTGCGAAGAAATTATCAAATGCAGTTGAACCTTTTCAGAAACATAGGTATTAAAATTAAATTTATTTTATTTAGGTACAGATACTTTCCATATTACTACGTTAGCTCGAATCATATACTAACGCTAACAAGCAGCGAGCACACTTATTGTGTAAAGTTTACACCGCTGGTACCAAGGACAGATACGTTCGATACCGGCTCTGATACAGTTTAAAAAAATAAGCGTTTGTCTCTCATCTTTCATTCTTTCTCCGTGTTCAAGCCTGCACGACTAGCATCAAAAACTGATTTTAATTCTTGATTGCACATCTCACGTTTATCTAAAGGATTGTTTCTTTCAAAATGGTAAGACATCCTTCACAGTGGTTGTTAAAATCGTAAACAATGGCGACTGATTGGTAGCGCATTAGGTGATAAATTGGTTCCGTCCCCTTACTTTTTATCTTCTTGTTTTATATTGTGTTGCCATTTCCGTTGTTTCTTGATCTGCGCCGTATGAAAACAATGATGTCATACGACACTGTACTTATATTAACAGGGTTTTATTATTTCTTTCAGAAAACAACCTTCCTCTGGGCAACAAGAGCATCGACTTTAAACATTTCAACGCAGCGAACGTATTTTTGGCTTTTTGTTTTACAATCGAACGATTATAGAATGACAGCACTAGTAAAAAACACAACACAGCTGTCTTCTCGACATTCTGCTATGGGATAAGAACAGTAAACGGCGTTTAGTCTGTAGGAGAAGTGCGATCAGAGGACGAAAATCTACACATCACGATAAGACATACCGCTGATCTGTCGTCTGAAGGCCAAGGTTGCCAATCCTTGATACATTCACGTACTGCTAGTTATTTATCTAATCGCAACTTATCAGGGCTTCTGTGGACATTGCACAGCCTGTCTTAGTCTATTAGGCTAGGGGGCTACATGGGGTTCCCCACTTAGACCTCTACCTGTGACAGCTACCTCTTGATATCAGAGTCAATGAAGACATTTACCTATTTCTTTTTATTTTCAGTCACAACCATGTACACACAACTGAAGGAGTCGCGCACTGATTCTTGCTGTTCAGACAGATGATGGTTTTTAGAGATTTATTGACGATACACGTGTTACACAGATATAGAATATGTTGTCTTCTCGTAAACGTTTGTGGAACGAGAAGTAGTCTTCACTCTTCACACAGATCTCTTCTTCGCTCGGAGGTGAATCCCAGTTGCGGGCATGAACACTATGGTTAGTGGATCGAATTCAATTGGAATTTTAGTCTCATCGCATTTCTGGAATTCAATCTTTGACATCAGATGAGCGAGGCCGATTTTAGACTGCAGGAGGCCCAGTCTCATGCCTGTGAACAGAAAATCGAACATTTTGTGTTTCATTATTTTAACGTTTATTCGTAGTACGGCAATAACATTGTTTTACATTAAGACTGCTATAGTACGTATAATACGATGGTGAAGACGTTCGTGTTAGCAGCGCAAAACTTTCTCATGCAAACATGCTTTCAGAGGACATATATTCATAAGAAACATCGACCGCAGATAAAAAAGTTTAAAGAAATCACTACACAAGGAAACTAAATTACATAATTTTGTGTGATCCGAGGCTCAGAAATACAGCAACAGAATTTCGTTTACAAGACGACCATTGTGATCCGTAAGGCGGCATACGTAGTTCATGTGGAGCTATGATGTTTGCCGGTGGTTCCCGCCCAGCAAGTGCAGGAATTTTCGAGCATTTTCAGCTATTTCACCACTTTCATTGCCACGATCACTCGGTTCATTATCTTATTCATCACTACTATTCTCACAATAATCGCTGTCCTTACTCTAATTGGGCCGGCCGCTGTGGCCGAACGGTTCTAGGCGCTTCAGTCCGGAATCGCACTGCTGCTACGGCAGCAGGTTCGAATCCTGCCTCGGGCATGGATGTGTGTGATGTCCTTAGGTTAGTTAGGTTTACGTAGCTATAAGTCTAGGAGACTGATGACCTCAAGTGTTAAGTCACATAGTGCTTAGAGTCATTTGAACCAACTGTAATTGAAAACATAATAAATTTCATCACATATTCTCAGTGGAGGTTTGCTCGTAAACTCCATACAGTAGGGCCTCTGACACTGAATGAACTGCGGCTCCACACTCAGTAACGTGGGGGCCATGATGTTTTGGTTTGTGGGGCACTCAACTGTGCAGTCATCAACGCCCACACAAATTCCCAATTGTTACACAGTCCAATTTGTTTCACAGTCCAATCTAGCCACTGTTACAAATGATGAGGATGATGAGGAAATGATGAGGACAACACAAAGAACGAGTCCCTGGGCAGAGAATATCCCCCAATCCGGCCTGGAATCGAACCTGGGACCCCGTGATCCAGACGCAGCAACGCTAGCCACTAGACCACGAGTTGCGGACGTAACGTGGGGGAACAACCGGCAGCTGAATTGCGATAGTAACATTAGCTTACTGTCAGCGGGCGTTACGAGATTACTAAAGAACTCACGTCGATGGTAACAACCTATGAGGCAAAACACAGAGAAATGTATTGTCGTGTGTCCCTGGGATCTGTTGCTCTTGCAACAAGCAAAGTACACTCGCAGATCTAAATGTACCTCTATAGATCGTTTCACTTCTCATCTTTCATTCAATATAATGACATGTCGTGAGTATCTGCACCAGCTTGTAATACTGTGTGAATATATTTATAGCTGAAAACAGTTGTACCAGAATTTCTTGGGCGTTTTAAACAGAAATTTGTGCTTGCTGCCTGTAAACGTGTATTGAACTGATAGACCCTTTATCTTCTCTTTGTTGTGCGCTGATGTAAGAGATAAAATCTATGATTCAGTAACTGAATATATTTGTGTTGGTTACTCATTCTACATGTAACATTACCATGAGCTCGAAATTATAATATAATCTCTTTAATAGCAACTATAAAACATAGTAATTCCAGTGCTGGTAAACGTATGTGAAATGGAAAAGTATAAAATTTACATAAAGGTAATGCATAAATAGACAGGCTAGGGAGATGCGTGGCTGTTTTTCGTTAATCAAGGACCAAAGACGTACTTTGACGACCTGTTGTATTCAGACGATCCTCATTCACTTAAATTAAAAGTTAAAATAGTGGGATACGAGCCACGTCTTCATCACGCAACACGGCCATGTTAGTCACACAACGTGTCTCGGAGACCTGAAGCACGACTCAAATATTATGGCAGGCACAAGGGATGTCTCAAAAGTAAGACTAACGAGGCGAGAAGACTACTTCCAAACACTGATGGTAGCAGCGGAAATGCTACTCCCGAGAAACAATGAAAAACTTGTGCTGTGGATTTCTCTGGAAAGGTTACGGTTAGGAGCGAGAAGATCTAGGGACAACACGAGGCAGTGCGAGGTCAGTACGGATGAATGTCAAGAACAACAAACCAGAAATCAACAAGCTTCAATGTCACCGATACCCAACATCATGTGCAGGAGTTGACATCTTACAAGCCGCTCAGTGCGCCATAGATGTCGTGAAGCTGTAGGCACGTATAATGTAAAGACCGCAGTTTCATGTCATCTGTTGCATCTTCACCTATCACTATACATTCAGTGATACCTATGCGAATGATGTTCGACGAAAACTTGTCACGACCAGCCACGTAATGCGGAAGCAGTTCTGCCCAGATGTTCCTTCTTTGCTCTTCATGGTATTCTGTTAGGCTGCGGGGAACTCCTCGACTGGTACTGCGAGGTGTCTGATTGTGTCCCGTCGATCACATAGAATGAGAGCGTCCGCACGTTTCAACATTGCAGGAGTCACAGCTGTGTGCAGCCGGCTGTCACGTGAGACCTGCGTGGCCTTGTTGCGATGACGACAGACGACTCACTGAAAGATTCACCGCGAATATTGTTCACTCCCAGGCCTCCATCGACATTCTGCAAGCACCTACGGATATCTGCTATGCTCTGATTTTCCGCCAAATGAAACTCAACGACGGCATCTTCATTTATACAGATGGCTCTAAGACCAATGACGGTGTCGGGTGTTCTTTTATTGTCGGGGCACACAGTTTCAAATACCGGCTCCATGGCCATTGTTCGGTCTTCACAGCTGAGCTATTTGCCCTCTATCTGGCCTTTACATCCGCCGCCACCGACATTCTGCTTATACACTCCTGGAAATTGAAATAAGAACACCGTGAATTCATTGTCCCAGGAAGGGGAAACTTTATTGACACATTCCTGGGGTCAGATACATCACATGATCACACTGACAGAACCACAGGCACATAGACACAGGCAACAGAGCATGCACAATGTCGGCACTAGTACAGTGTATATCCACCTTTCGCAGCAATGCAGGCTGCTATTCTCCCATGGAGACGTTCGTAGAGATGCTGGATGTAGTCCTGTGGAACGGCTTGCCATGCCATTTCCACCTGGCGCCTCAGTTGGACCAGCGTTCGTGCTGGACGTGCAGACCGCGTGAGACGACGCTTCATCCAGTCCCAAACATGCTCAATGGGGGACAGATCCGGAGATCTTGCTGGCCAGGGTAGTTGACTTACACCTTCTAGAGCACGTTGGGTGGTACGGGATACATGCGGACGTGCATTGTCCTGTTGCAACAGCAAGTTCCCTTGCCGGTCTAGGAATGGTAGAACGATGGGTTCGATGACGGTTTGGATGTACCGTGCACTATTCAGTGTCCCCTCGACGATCACCAGTGGTGTACGGCCAGTGTAGGAGATCGCTCCCCACACCATGATGCCGGGTGTTGGCCCTGTGTGCCTCGGTCGTATGCAGTCCTGATTGTGGCGCTCACCTGCACGGCGCCAAACACGCATACGACCATCATTGGCACCAAGGCAGAAGCGACTCTCATCGCTGAAGACGACACGTCTCCATTCGTCCCTCCATTCACGCCTGTCGCGACACCACTGGAGGCGGGCTGCACGATGTTGGGGCGTGAGCGGAAGACGGCCTAACGGTGTGCGGGGCCGTAGCCCAGCTTCATGGAGACGGTTGCGAATGGTCCTCGCCGATACCCCAGGAGCAACAGTGTCCCTAATTTGCTGGGAAGTGGCGGTGCGGTCCCCTACGGCACTGCGTAGGATCCTACGGTCTTGGCGTGCATCCGTGCGTCGCTGCGGTCCGGTCCCAGGTCGACGGGCACGTGCACCTTCCGCCGACCACTGGCGACAACATCGATGTACTGTGGAGACCTCACGCCCCACGTGTTGAGCAATTCGGCGGTACGTCCACCCGGCCTCTCGCATGCCCACTATACGCCCTCGCTCAAAGTCCGTCAACTGCACATACGGTTCACGTCCACGCTGTCGCGGCATGCTACCAGTGTTAAAGACTGCGATGGAGCTCCGTATGCCACGGCAAACTGGCTGACACTGACGGCGGCGGTGCACAAATGCTGCGCAGCTAGCGCCATTCGAGGGCCAACACCGCGGTTCCTGGTGTGTCCGCTGTGCCGTGCGTGTGATCATTGCTTGTACAGCCCTCTCGCAGTGTCCGGAGCAAGTATGGTGGGTCTGACACACCGGTGTCAATGTGTTCTTTTTTCCATTTCCAGAAGTGTATCATCTGCTCTGGTTCCCTGAGCACCATCCAGAGCCTCAGTGATCCGTATCCGGTTCACCCTTTCGTGCACAGGATCCAACGCTCTCTTCAGCAGCTGGCGGACGACAGTTCTCCGGTGACCTTTATGTGGGTTCCTGGCCATGTCGGTATCCCTGGGAACAAAGCTGCAGATGCCGCGGCCAAGGCTGCGGTCCTCCAGCCTTGGACAGCTTCTTGTTGTGTGCCTTCATCTGATTTTAGCAGGGTCACTTGTCAGCGCATTTTATCGCTGTGGCATGCTGATTGGGCTACACTTACTGAAAACAAGCTTCGGGCCTTGAAACCTCTCCCCACGGCTTGGACGACCTCTTCACGCCCTTCTCGGCGGGAGGAGGTCGTTTTGGCCCAGTTACGAATTGGACACTGCCGGTTCAGCCATCGCCATCTGCTGACGGCTGCGCCGGCGCCGTTCTGCCCATGTGGGCAATTGCTGACGGTACGCCACATTTTAACGTCCTGCCCGAATTTTAATACACTGCGCATTGATCTTGGCCTGCCATGTACTCTGGATGCCATTTTAGCGGATGACCCAGGAGCAGCTGCTCGCGTTCTTCGTTTTATCCACTTGACAAACCTGTCTAAGGACATTTGATTATGCTGTTTTCTTTTAATCCCTTGCCTGTTAATGTGCCTTTTATAGTGCTGTCAAGGGCGTAACCAGGATCTCATCTAGGGGTTTGGGGGAGGGAGGGGGGCAGGTCATACTAGTCTCAGGAAACAAGGACTCGAGACAACATACAGCACTTCTTATTGAATATGTGGTGTCACCGCCAGACACCACACTTGCTAGGTGGTAGCCTTTAAATCGGCCGCGGTCCGTTAGCATACGTCGGACCCGCGTGTCGCCAGTATCAGTGATTGCAGACCGAGCGCCGCCACACGGCAGGGCTAGAGAGACTTCCTAGCACTCGCCCCAGTTGTACAACCGACTTTGCTAGCGATGGTTCACTGTCTACATACGCTCTAATTTGCCGAGACGATAGTTAGCATAACCTTCAGCTACATCATTTGCTACGACCTAGCAAGGCGCCATTATCAGTTACTATTGATATTGAATCATGTACCGTCAAGACCGACGTTCACCATTAACGGATTAAAGTTAAGTATTCCACCAGCTACGTCCGTTTTTCTAAATTCTAATTTCCTTGTCCTGTTCCAGACCTCACGCCAGCCTGCGTGAGCTAAAACGCGTGCCTTTCGGCCTCCTCTAGTAACACGGTGTTGGCTCTCCTGCCAACCAAAACAGAATAATACAGTAAACCAGTGAAAAACTGCTTTTAATAAACATTTTAAATACAAGAATGCACTTGTACAATCCGAGAAAACATGCAGAATTTCTTATTAAATAAAACAGTTAACTAGTGAAAACTTCGATATCTTCTGGGGTACGCCCATGAGTGTTGTCCTTTTTAGTTCCTGTTTTACCACAGTGCCTCGCAGTGCATTCATAACTTAGTCTGGGCGCTAATGACCACTGTAGTTGTGCGCCGTAAAACCACAAAACCACAACAGCATTTTGAAGGCCACGTATAGCGCCGTCACCTACCAAAACTTCATGAAACTGCAGGGGTTGAAGCGGGAATATTCTCCATGTCCCACAACAGATCCCGCAATTTCTCAATCGAAATTGCCCGAAAAAAATATGTTGCATTACTTATTGAGCGCTCCTCGCAGGTAAACATACGACATGCACAATATAGTCTATGTACCATGTAAAACCTTGACGACCTCGCTGAATAATGTATCTTTCACACGCACATTGAGCTAGTATCGCATAAATTCAAACGGAGATTTTTATTACTACGTACACACAGATCTATCCCACCCCCTCCTCACAAATTCTGTAAGCCCCTCCAGATCCTCGAGCGCCATGCACTCACCTCGCCTTCCGTATACGCCACCTATCCCCCACACGGATCCTCTACAACCTGATTCCTTTCCCCCATCTGCTTCTACTCCTCAAAGATATCTGCGTACTCTACACCTCCCGCCACCTTGATTCTCCTCATCCCCTGGTTGCTCCTCTCCTCTCCTACCCCCGCCCTCTGCTGCACCTTCACCTTTGTGTCCCCCCTACGCTCCATCTCTACACCCTTCATCTGCTTCCCCAAGGTGGCTTCCATCAACTCCCCCTCCCAGATGATGCTCTCTCTCCCTCCATTTATCCCTATCAGCTCTGATCCTCACCTCCCCCTCCCTTCCTCTGTTCTTTTCCCAGGCTCCCTCTGCCCCCCCTTCCATACTGTTTTTTCCCCACCTACCCTCTCTCTGCCTCCCTTCTCTCCCCCGAGTCCTTTTGCATTCCCCTCCTCTGCCTTTCCCCATTCCCTCTCGTGTCTGCCCTGCCCCCCCCCCCCTTATGAGTCCTCTCCCTCCGTCGGTTACCCCCACTCACCTCGTTTTTCCTCTCCACCCCCTTTTTTCCCCCCTCATCTGTCCAAGTCCCCCACCCATCTGCCCTTGGCTGTCGTGTGTCATCTTCGTGCCGACTTTTTAGTGAAATGTTTCCAGTGAGTGTTAAGTGTTGTGCATCTTTTCTAAAGTATTGTGAACGGAAATCATACTGTTGCTGGGTGTGATTTTTATATCTCTTGCGAACAGAAACCAGAGGGTTGCTGTGTTTTTTTAATTGTCTGTCTACTATTTTACCTGTCTGCTTCCTGGGTATTTTATTAGCATCGCCAACCCTTTGTTTTATGTTTTCACTTTCCATAATTTCCCGCCGTTTTACAATTTAAGTCACCATTTTATCGCCTGCTTTTATTGTTCTTCTTCATATGTTTTAAAAATTCTGTAGGTTGAAGAGCAGCGTACTAAGCTGCTGCCAGCTCGCCCCCTTCGGGGGGAATCGAAAATCAATAAGGAAAAAAAAAAACTGACCTATATCTGTAATCGTTTGTTCATTCTTCGTTATTATTTTGTGAATTACCCCACTTGTTGTTAATGTATGAGTTGTGTCAAGCTGTAAATTTGTAAATATTGTCTAAATTGTAATTATAATATTATCTGATAATATTATTATGTACATACTGCAATGTGATGGCCCACTTGGAAATATATTTTATCTATGTAAAATGTTGTCAAGATTGGGGAATATCGTTGCTGAAACAAAAGAACAGGGGTTGCCGTGTCGGAAGGAAGACGTGTGAGTGTTGGAGACGAGCTTTGTGGAAATTTTAATTTGATTGTGAGACAATATGGTAACGGATTTGAGCTTGAACTGTGATTAGTTTCGGAAGTAGTTCGTCGGGGATCTTTTGGTTGTACTTAACTAAGTGAAGGCGAAGTGGAGGCTGTGGAATGCTAATGTCCTAGAAGGCATGAGGGTTACTGCTGTATTGAATCCGAAGATTATTAAAGGTTTACGTTATGATTTGCTCTGTGTGTGTGTGTGTGTGGGGGGGGGGGGTAGATGTTTAACAAGTAAGGATTACTGATAAACAGGTATATATTAGATGCTGAAATGTATCTAAATGTTGTTTATTCTTCAGGGCCCTGTTAAAATAAGAGATTTTAAACAACAGACGTTTGTGTGCACGGCAAAGTGAGGTTTAAACAGAAAGAAGGTGACTGACCTTATAAGGCATTCGTGTTCGGTGTGTGTGTGTGTGTGTGTGTGTGTGTGTGTGTGTGTGTGTGTGTGTGTGTGTGTGGGTGTGTGTGTGGGTGGGTGGGTGGGTGGGTAGGTGGGTGGGTAGGTGGATGGGTGGGTGGGTGGGTGCGTGCGTGCGTGAATGCGCGGGTGTGCGTGTGTGTGTGTGTGTCTTTGGGTGTATATGTGTGTGTAAGAGTTTCCGTACGCAATAAAAAAGTTGTGCATATTCAGAAAAAATTAACTTGGAATGGGCGTGTGTGTGTGTGTGTGTGTGTGTGTGTGTGTGTGTGTGTGTGTGTGTGTGTGGGTGGTTGGGTGGGTGGGTGGGTGGGTGTGTGTGTGGGTGGGTGTGTGTGTGGGTGGGTGGGTGGGTGGGTGGGTAGGTGGGTGGGTGGGTGGGTGGGTGGATGGGTGGGTGGGTGGGTGGGTGCGTGCGTGCGTGCGTGCGTGAATGCGCGCGTGTGCGTGTGTGTGTGTGTGTCTTTGGGTGTATATGTGTGTGTAAGAGGTTCCGTACGCAATAAAAGAGTTGTGCATATTCAGAAAAAATAAACTTGGAATGGGCGTATACTGTTGATTGCGTTAGTAGTGTTCTGCTCTAACTGGACATGAAACTTTAGTCATAGTATCGGCCTATGATTGCTGAGCCTTCCAGCATGTCGCAAACTGTCGAACAGTGGGTACTCAGCGCAGAACTCCATCACGGTGAATTTTAATTTCCTATTTACTGATATAAAACTTTGACGGTATCCTGTTACCAAGATCGTCCGCTTTGTCTTGGAGTAGTGGAAGTCGCAGATTGTGTTACAGTATCAGCTGGACTACGTTCTGCGCAGGCATGTTTTCTCTGACATCTGTCTCGTCTATTTGATGAAACTCAGCGGTGACAGTGCTGTTATTGGGAACGTTCTGAGTAACTACTGAAGCTGAATCAGACTCAAAGCCAGTAAAAGGATAAAAAGATTATTACTTTTGAGAAAGAACATGGTAGAAGTGCAGTACCATCTGGGCGGTTATTTTGTCTACTTATTCAAATGGCTCTGAGCACTATGGGACTTAACTTCTGAGGTCATCAGTCGCCTAGAACTTAGAACTACTTAAACCTAACTAACCTAAGGACATCACACACATCCATGCCCGAGGCAGGATTCGAACCTGCGACCGTAGTAGTCGCGCAGCTCCAGAGTGTAACACCTAGAACCGCTCGGCCACACCGGCCGGCATCTACTTATTCATCTGAATGAAATCTTTACTTATCTGTTACTTTACAACAGTGACTTGTTATTTGAATATCTGCTTATGTAGTTATTATTTATAGAGAGCGTATGCATTTGTGAGTACGGGCTCCGCTTACGTCTGACAAGCGGGAAGTGAAACCAGAATTTTTGTAGAAAATCGGTTTAGTGCTGGACGACGGTGCTTCTGACAATGATACACTGTTCCGCACGATTTATTTTATACCAGAACAGGCTAGTATGAAAAGGTCTTACTTCAAATGTCATAACAAACTACATAGGTTCGTTCGGAGACGAGACAAAATGTCACTGCTTTAGAACATCTTGTTGGCTTAGAGCAGATATTCCAGTCCCTAAAGCCTAACGTGTGCAGTCAAGAATACTGACGTATTCTGTGTCTTTGGACCTCTTGTTTCCAGATACGATCTGTTCGCCAGTCACATTATTTTACTATCGAATGTGTCCGCCCCGATAGCTGAGTGGTCAGCGTGACAACTTGCTGTCCTACGGGCCCGGGTTCGATTCCCCGCTGGGTCGGTGATTTTCTCCGCTCAGGGACTTGGTGTTGTGTTGCCTTCATCATCACTGCATACCCATCCGGCGCGCAGGTCGCCCAATGTGGCGTCGAATGTAATAAGACCTGCACCAAGGCGGCTGAACCTGCCCCGCAAGGGCCCTCCCGGCCATTGGCGCCAAACGCTTATTTCCACTATCGAATGTGCAACCCAAAAAATTGCACAGAATTTCTGATAGATTTAAAACTTCACAAGTGTGGCTAAATCAACTAATTTTACTCTGGCCAAAACCTTAAAACAGACCTCTGCGGTTTTTCCGGCGATTTTGACAAAACATACAAACGAGGTGGAGGGCATTAAGACTTACCTACGCAATTGCGTGGCCCCTCACCGAACGGCAGATAGACGTAGGGGTGCCTCTTGGCTTTCTCCTCCTCTGAGAAGCGCTCGGGGTCAAAACGCTCCGGGTCAGGGAAGTACCTGGGGTCGTGGTGCAGTGCGTAGTTGGGAACGATGACTGCCATGTCGTTGTCAATCACCACCTTGCTACCCGGAATCTGGTACGGGCGGGTGGTCTTCCTTGGGAGGAACGCCACCGGCGGATACTTCCTCAGGGTTTCTGTAACAAAAGAACCAATGACGTTGAGAAACTAGCTGACTGATTCATTCTGAATATACGAGTAGAGAGAAGCAGTAAATGTACTTCTGCAGAGTGCCACAGTCTTGAAGGAATACATCCCGCCATGATTGTTAAAAAATTTTGCGTTCCACAATTACCAATTTTTGTTGAAATATCTTTCTCAAGTGCCAACTGCAATCAGATTTCATAAAAATCTGACGTGTTTTAGGAAATCCAGCCTCCTTATTATAAACACTAAATCTATATACCAATAATACAACAGTAAAGTCTGTCTGTTTGAACACGCTGATCTCCAAAACTACTAGACGAATTTTCATAGAGTTTTCAAAGACAACTTCATTGTAGCCTGGGGTAACGTATAAGCTTCATTTCATCAAAATCATCTCATCATCATCATCATCATTTATTGCCTTATCGGGCCTTTAAGGCCTACAGCAAGAAGAACAAAAGGAAAAGTAAAGACAAAAAGACTTACAAAAGTACTCTATACAGTAGTAAAAGTTACATATGTACATTACAGCTTAAAGAAGAAACGAAAAAATAAACAGGGCATTCAATCAAAGGTTTAAAAGGCAAGAGGGATACATTACAGAAACAAAAAAACAAAAAAAAAAAAAAAACACACACGCAGTGTCTGTCAATTACACGAGAGGAGGGAGCTGTTGCAGATGGCAGTCCATCTCATCCGGTCGTTGGCGTCCTCCTCCACGGCTGCTGGTTCCACTTCTTTCAGGATCGTTGTTATCCTATCCTTCCATCGAGTTCTTGGGCGTCCTCTAGGGCGTTTTCCTGTGGGTTGAGAGTGGAGGACTCTGTTTGGAAGGGATCCGTCTGCCCGTAGGATGTGGCCAAACCATTGGAGTCTCTTCTGTGCCAATATTCGTCCAATGTGTGGCTTTCCATACCGCTGGTATAAATCTTCTTTTTTTCTTCGTTCCCATTTACCTTCCATGGCATTGTAGATGGGTCCATATATCTTCCGAAGTACCTTCCTTTCAAATGCACATATTGCTTCTTCTGCTGTTGCTGATGTTGCCCAAGTTTCACAGCCGTATAAAAGTACTGGTCTCACCAGTGTCGTGTATAGGTGGATCTTGTTCTTCTGCGATACCAGCCGAGATCTGAAAAGATTGTTCAGGCTAAAGAACATGCGATTAGCATTTGTTATACGTTGCTGTACTTCTTTCGTTACTTCACTTCTATTTGTTAGTATGGAGCCCAGGTACTTGAACTCTTCAACTCGTTCGAAGGTATGCCTGTCGACATCAATGGAAGGAGGGAGATCTCGGCGGCGTGATACAACAAGATATTTAGTTTTTTCCTCGTTCACCACCAGCCCAATTTTCTCTGCATTGTGGAGGAATCGGGAAGTATCCCTGCGTACTTGCTCTAGAGTGTCGCCAAGGATCACAACATCATCAGCAAATGCCAAGATTGTGTCTGCTCCCACCATCTCCATCTCTCTGGTTCGACAAGTGTCACGGCTTACTTTTTCCAGGGCCAAATTGAATAATATTGGCGCCAATGGATCTCCTTGTCTCAATCCATTTTGTATACTGAATGATGGTGATAGTTGATTACCAAACCGCACTTGGGCCGTAGACTGGAATGGAAACTGTAGGGGATACAATAGGATTATTGAAGGCCAGTTTGCGACGCTGCAGATTGTTATGTGGTGCTCATTGTGAGTGAGGAGAGTTGGGAAATACATGAGATGGTGAAGTTTACAAGATGGGGAAGGCAAATGGATCTACAGTGCTCAGCACTTAAGGACTTGGATAGACTGATAGAAGCTATGTGGAGTGGATATCCATGCAACATTTGCGTAGGAGGGTATGGGTCGGATCAGTGTCTCCTACGTGTCGAGTTTAGTGGAGGGATGTAATCCCTAAGTTTGACTAGTTAGTAGGTTTACTATTTTTAGTCTATTGGAGGCTTTTTGTTTGTGGGGTTTCCATGTCAGTTGCCGAGGATTAGTCCAAGATATTTTAGTGTAATAGTTAATTGATAACACTGTTGTAAATGGTAAGACAGAAGTCAAGGAGGTGGCAGCTACGAGTGGTTCTTCCATTGATTATGGCCTGGATAAGAATCTGATAGGAGGTATTTTCAAAACTTCACTCATATTTTAAGCGAGCAGGATTCTAAGATAATGTATCAGGCAACCCACAAGTAATTTCAAGTACTATTTTTAAATCAGGCTGCGTTCACGTAATATTACGTTTTGGTCATAATGGTTTCCATTTAATGGTCTACACATTTTTTGCCAACTACGTATCTCATCTTAGAAGGCTAATTAAATTCACGCCATAACAGATTATCTGCCTGCTCTTTATGCTTAGAAAGTGTAACCTTAATGGACATTATCTCTGCGAGGACCAGAGTCTCTTTGTGAACCATTATTGGTATCCTATACATGTATAAGAATGTGTATGTCGGGGTTTGTTGGAGTTTACCCTGCGCAGTCAGTGCCTATGTTAGTTTTCTGTTTTAGCTGTTCCTGTAATCTGAGCAAGTTTAATTCTCAAACTTACGTCAAACTTCTTCTCTGCTTAAACTGTTCTGTGTGTGGAATGTGTGTCTATCCTTCCTCTCTCCACTTCCATACTCTCCATCTCCTTCATCAGGGCAATTTCCAGCGCCTCCCCCTCCTGGATGTTGAACTTCGCTGTGACATCTACCCCTCCTTCCAACTGTAACTTGGCCTTGTTCCCTCCCCACCCCAGGGCCCCCCTTTCCCTTTCCCCTCCTTCTCCCATAGCGGATTTTCCTTCCCCCCCCCCCCCCAAGTCCATGCACACCCGCCTCAACTGCGACCCTCCCATGTCCTTCCCTTCCCTGCCCTCTTCGACGCGCCCCTGTTCACCTCCCCCCTCTACCCCCCTCCCTCCCTTCTTCCCTTCTCCCTCATCTCCACTCCTCTGGCAGGCTCTGTGTTTTGCTCATCATCATCAGTGTGCTGCATCAGAGTTGTGTTTGGTGCTGTTCTCCTGTGTGTCGAGAGCTGTGATTTTAATTGTGTGTTACTGTCGGTGATTGTTATGTGCTACACCGTCTGTCGATACTGTTATGCTCCAGTCATACTTCGCCTTGTATTCTTTTAATTGTCCCAGTATGTGGTTTTTTGTGTGCGCTACTTTTTCACAGTTTTTATCTCCATTTTACAGTCACCCCCTGTTTGTCTATTGTCTTCCACATAGCTCCCCACTTTTTTATATCTATGTACACCATATTTTCTCCTTCATGTTATTTGTAAATGTCTTCTATTGTATGTTGTATGTCTTTCGGCTGAAGAGCAGCACATATGCTGTTGCCAGCCCACCCTGATGGGGAACTGAAATGCAATAAAGAAAAAATAAGAATGTGTGTCCATAGTTTCACAAGATGATGTATACATGGGCAAGAGTACTGTTAACACATTCTTATGTACACGACGCAAGTGTTAGAAATAATATTATCCTATGATGCCTGTGAGTGTTTACTCTTTTCTGTCTTTTGCACTTTTATATCTGTCTGTTCTTCCACGTTCCCTAAATTTAAGTAAAAAGATATTTTGTGTCTGATTGTAGTTTCCACGTTTTACCGTATTTCCATTGAAACTGGCCAGTCGTAAAAAATAACATATTTGACAGTCGAGGCGAAATATACTCCTTCAAGAGACAAAAAAGACAAGAAATAACGAAGTTTTTATGCGATTATGAAATAGACTTAAAAAATGCTGTAATATTGCTCAAAAATATTCAAGGGTTTTTGTGATATTTCTTTATTATTTGTTGTTACGACGCGTTTCCAGGCTATGCCATCATCTGGTGACATGATAATTTTTTTTTCTTTACTGTTATTTTCAAACCCTTACAGGAAAAGGTAGGCCGGCAGCCGCCTATCTATGCCGCTCTTCGGCCATAGAAAAACATACAGGAAACAAGAAGACATAAAAACAAACATACATGGAGGATAAAAGCAGCAGACATACATACTAAAATAAAGGAAGGCGTTCACGGATGCACTGGTTGTATAAAAAAATTCAGCACTAGACACAAACGTGGGCACAGAGTTGCACACGTGAATGTAGGAGCACTGAAGGAGAGACACTGATGAACTGATGGGAAGGAAAACACTAGCACAGTGGCGACGAACTTCGGCGCACTAAAACATACTGTTTGCACGAAAAAGCCGTGGGCCTGCCATAGGGAAGGTAGGAGGGGGTGGGGAAGCCAGTGGGAGAGAAGGAAGGCAGGGGGAGGGGAGAAGGTATGGTGGGGTGTGGAAGCCCAGGGAGGGGGATGAGAAGGGTAGAAGAGGGAGGAAGTGAGGAGGGAGAGAAAGGAAAAGACGGTGCCCTGGAGGAAAAACACAGGAGGAGAAAGGGGAGGATTAAATCTGGTAGGAGAGGTACAAGGAGGGGATGAGGGCATCATCCGGGAGGGCTAGTTGGCGGAAGCCACCTTCGACAAGGGTATGGAGTGTGGTAAGATAGAGAGTGGTTGGGATGCAGGTGTACAGGCATCGCAGCGTACGGGGGTGGGAAAGGATGGGATAGACATGCGGGTGAGGGTGATCAAGTTTACGAGAGGTGTAAAGGATCTGTACCTGCCTGATAAATAAGAAAATTTTGTTTCTACATACGGTAGATGTTACAAGAGTCATATAATGGTCATTACAATAAACAAATAAACAACAGTAAATAGTAATAAAATACTAACCTCCGGTACATACCTTAGAGTACATATGTACATCACAATTTTGACGTTCCAGTCGTGTGTCATCAATTGATGCTTAAGCTTCATCATTTGAAAACAAAATGCCAACAAAAAACCTAACAGTCATAAGGCTAGAACTGTAGAGTCAAACCGAACTGTGTGTCCTGCAGAAGAAGACATGGCGCACTCTAGAGGTTCGTTGGAGCACCGATATATGTACCGAGTGCACGGCTTTGCGTGGCTTACATGAAAGGTACTTGCCAAGTAAACGGCTTAGCATTCACCTATAAAAACCTTTGACATCACGCAATGGTCCACAATCCGGATCATTGGCAATTTTTAGGAGGAATTAACCGAACAGCATTACAGAATAAAATTGTATGTATTCATTACAAATAATCGTAAAAGAGTTCGCCGCTGGTAGCTGAGTGGTCAGCGCGACGGAAAGTCATACCTCACGGCGCGGGTTCGATTCCCGACTGGGTCGGAGATTTTCTCCGCTCAGGGACTGAGTGTTGTGTTGTCCTTATCATTATTTCATCCCCAGCGACGCGCAAGTCGCCGAAGTGGCGTCAACTTGAAAGACTTGCACCAGGTGAACGGTCTACCCGACGGGAGGCCCTAGCCACACGGCATTTTCATTTCCATCGTAAAAGAAAAAGTTGTGGAAATCGTTTACAGAATCGCATGCACCTTAGCAATAACTTGTTTGTCTAATTTACAGATATGTATTTTAAGAGGGCGCCACGTCTTCTTCGTAGCGCAGACGATGCGGTTTGGCACTACAGTTCTAGCCTTGATACGACATGCATGCCCGAAGGAACATGCCGCGGAATTCGGAATAACACAGGCACTGCAATATCGTATTTATCCGCCGACATTGGGGAAACGACTTTCAAGTAAAATGTCTCCCCCGTATGAGAATATAAAGCACTACATTTCTGGAAATTAACAATCTAGCAGACTAGAACTTTAAAGTATGTTGGACATGTGTGAAAACACTAAACATCACTGTACTCTTATGTTTGTACGAGGATAAGACCCAAAAGTAAGGTCTCCTATTTTTTTTTTTTTTTAGTACAGAACTCTGTTTGTGTGGCAGTTGGTCACACTCTTATGAAGAGTGCTTTACGCGCTGTCTGTAAACATGCGCACGCCGCGCTGAGGCGCTCACTCTTGGCTTGGCAGCCGTTGAGAATGGAGCTCCCGTTGGATGTTACCGCCAAGTGCGAATTGCGCGCAGTTATTCGGATTTTGAACGCAAAGGGCACTGCGCCGATTGAAATCCATCGCCAATAGACGTGTATGGTGAGTCGTGCATGGATGTCAAAAATATTCGTAAAGTGGTATAGCGAATTTGCAGCTGGTCGGACCGAAATTCACGACGAACAAAGGAGTGGGTGACCGTCAATTTCTGAGGAGACAGTGTTGAAGGTTGAGCAAAGCATGCGTGAAGATCGACGGATCACCCAGGATGATGTCTGACAGGTACTGTGAGACTCGGAAAAAACTCAAACGGGCAATTCAGAACCGGAGAAGAGGAACGTTGAGCAAGGGCGTACACATTCTCCATGACAACGCTCGCCCACACATCGCTCGGCAAACCGTTGCTCTCCTGCAACAGTTTCAGTGGAACATAATCACCCACCCACCCTATAGTCCTGACTTGGCGCCGAGTGAGTATCACCTGTTCCCTAAGTTAAAAGAGCATTCGGCCGGAAAGCGATTCAGCTCCGACGACGAGGTGAAATAAGAGGTTCATAGCAATCTGAACAGCATGGCGGCGAGCTGGTATGACATTTGCATACAAAAACTGTCAAAGCGTCTACAATAATGAATATACAGAAGTGGTGATTATATAGAAAAATAGCTAAATGTTCAAGCTGTAAACTGATGTAAACCGTTGTAGAAATAAATAGGTCTATGTACTTATAAAAAAATAGGGCTTTTTGGATTACCCTCGTAGTTTGGGACGCAGTATACAAATACACTCCTGGAAATTGAAATAAGAACACCGTGAATTCATTGTCCCAGGAAGGGGAAACTTTATTGACACATTCCTGGGGTCAGATACATCACATGATCACACTGACAGAACCACAGGCACATAGACACAGGCAACAGAGCATGCACAATGTCGGCGCTAGTACAGTGTATATCCACCTTTCGCAGCAATGCAGGCTGCTATTCTCCCATGGAGACGATCGTAGAGATGCTGGATGTAGTCCTGTGGAACGGCTTGCCATGCCATTTCCACCTGGCGCCTCAGTTGGACCAGCGTTCGTGCTGGACGTGCAGACCGCGTGAGACGACGCTTCATCCAGTCCCAAACATGCTCAATGGGGGACAGATCCGGAGATCTTGCTGGCCAGGGTAGTTGACTTACACCTTCTAGAGCACTTTGGGTGGCACGGGATACATGCGGACGTGCATTGTCCAGTTGGAACAGCAAGTTCCCTTGCCGGTCTAGGAATGGTAGAACGATGGGTTCGATGACGGTTTGGATGTACCGTGCACTATTCAGTGTCCCCTCGACGATCACCAGTGGTGTAGGGCCAGTGTAGGAGATCGCTCCCCACACCATGATGCCGGGTGTTGGCCCTGTGTGCCTCGGTCGTATGCAGTCCTGATTGTGGCGCTCACCTGCACGGCGCCAAACACGCATACGACCATCATTGGCACCAAGGCAGAAGCGACTCTCATCGCTGAAGACGACACGTCTCCATTCGTCCCTCCATTCACGCCTGTCGCGACACCACTGGAGGCGGGCTGCACGATGTTGGGTCGTGAGCGGAAGACGGCCTAACGGTGTGCGGGACCGTAGCCCAGCTTCATGGAGACGGTTGCGAATGGTCCTCGCCGATACCCCGGGAGCAACAGTGTCCCTAATTTGCTGGGAAGTGGCGGTGCGGTCCCCTACGGCACTGCGTAGGATCCTACGGTCTTGGCGTGCATCCGTGCGTCGCTGCGGTCCGGTCCCAGGTCGACGGGCACGTGCACCTTCCGCCGACCACTGGCGGCAACATCGATGTACTGTGGAGACCTCACGCCCCACGTGTTGAGCAATTCGGCGGTACGTCCACCCGGCCTCCCGCATGCCCACTATACGCCCTCGCTCAAAGTCCGTCAACTGCACATACGGTTCACGTCCACGCTGTCGCGGCATGCTACCAGTGTTAAAGACTGCGATGGAGCTCCGTATGCCACGGCAAACTGGCTGACACTGACGGCGGCGGTGCACAAATGCTGCGCAGCTAGCGCCATTCGCCGGCCAACACCGCGGTTCCTGGTGTGTCCGCTGTGCCGTGCGTGTGATCATTGCTTGTACAGCCCTCTCGCAGTGTCCGGAGCAAGTATGGTGGGTCTGACACACCGGTGTCAATGTGTTCTTTTTTCCATTTCCATGAGTGTATATTATCCCGTCTCCAGCAGGGAACATTGGTAGTTTGTTTGTCTAAGTGCCGCTGTATGTTCCATCATGAATCACTGAAGAAGAAACACTTGTGCCCCTCGGCAGATAAGTAGACGGCATACCACAACAAAAATTCTCCTACTCCTTTGATTTAGTGCTCTTATGTATCGTTTACATGAATCATCAAAAACATATCTATATTTACACCTACATACACGCTTCACAAGCCACCTTACGATGCATGGGGGAGAATATCCTGTACTACTACTAACCAATCCGTTACCTGTTCTCCCTAGACATGTCAATACGCTGAAATGCACAATATGGGCAACGGAAAATCAGCGCGCACGTCAACCGGTACCTCTTCATTCTGCAAAGGTGACTGTGTGCTGCACGTTGTCGGCACCGTTTATCTTAGGGCCGTATTCTTTCGAGCAGATGAGTCGTGCAGGTCCTGTTTGCTGTACAGTCACTGGAAAATATTATGAGAATCTTTTGCGCACCAACGTCATTTCAACCCTGCAACAACGTGGATGTGTGGGTAGGCGCTCCTTCACACAGTGCACAGCCAGTGAAACGGCTACTGCAGCGGCATGGCGCGGAATTCTAGAATTACCGGCCGTCATTTCCCTGCAGCCTGGCCGTTCAGGACTTAAGGGACTCCGGAAAGGCTCAAAATCATGAAAAGTTCAATTTTTACTTTTTTTGCGTTTTCTGAATCTGCAGACTATTACCTTTTATTAGATATATAATTTATTCAATTCCGAAGACTACAACTATTTTTAAATTTTTTTTAAATGTGTTCTACATGGGCGTGACCCACTGTGGCGCTGTTAAACTGCTATCAAATGGTGTTATTATTAACGTCCGTGTTCATCAGGTACATTTTAGTGATGTGAGATAAAGTATGTGTTGTGGCTAACCTATTTTCAGAGACTTAGCAGCACCTGGACTGTTGAAAAAGTGTATTCACGGAAAAACTCAAAACCCCAATGAAAGTGTAAATAGAGTTATATGGTCGAGAACCCCCAAGAGCCGGCCGAAGTGGCCGTGCGGTTAAAGGCGCTGTAGTCTGGAACCGCAAGACCGCTACGGTCGCAGGTTCGAATCCTGCCTCGGGCATGGATGTTTGTGATGTCCTTAGGTTAGTTAGGTTTAACTAGTTCTAAGTTCTAGGGGACTAATGACCTCAGCAGTTGAGTCCTATAGTGCTCAGAGCCATTTGAACCAATCCCCAAGACTGTATTTGTTGGAATAGAAACACTTTACTTTGGTGTGTATGATGCTGTTGCGACTTTCAATGATGGCAACATTGTAAGGTGCAAGGTATTTAGAAATATGGGAATGAAGATAGGTTCTAACATGGTACGAGCGATGCTTGCTTTAGACAAGGAACGCCTTCGGGCTGCAGACAGGGCTGTAAAGAGTCTAGAAATACAAGCAAGAGTAAACAGGAGGAGGAACAAGAGGAAGCTGGAGGAGGAGTTTGCAGAGGATGAAGATAATCCATCCTATGGACCTGGAATGCACTAAAAAGTTAATCCAATCTTTGTCGCTCGATTTCCAAAACTTTTATTTTCTCATACTACTTAAATGTTTTCTATGGATCTTCCAAACATATTTGTTTCAAACTTTCAGTAAATGTTACACAGTACCTTCTGCATAATTTAACACAGCCTTTTTCCAAAAAACTGTATATTTTTGAATATATAAATAAAAAATTGCAAAAAAATGTTGTGAATTTTCATTACAATTGAAAAAAAAACATCTTTAATAACTGAACTAAAATTTTGTAAAATCCCTGTGTTAAGTTGTAGCCCATATTCCAATAAATAATCTGTAAAAAGTTCAACTTCCTACCTCAAATACTTTGTGAGGAAAGATGTAATTTATAAGCGTTATTTTAACATTGCAAGTATAGGGCGTTCCGGAACCCCTTAATCCGTGTGACTTCTGGCTGCGGGGTATCAGAAAGGTGTTGTGTTGAGCGATCCAATTGCAAAGTAGCTGCAATTGAAGACACGCATTGCGCAACGTATTCTGAACTTGATCCCCGAGATATTCCGATCTGTTGCTGAACATTCTTTTTCTCGATTTCAACTTGTGGCAGAAAACGGTGGACACCATATTGAACAATTGAACATGTCTAGCGAAAATTAGAAACCGATGTTATTTTGCTTTTTATGGGGTTTTTGCCCCAAGGACGATTAAAATTCTATTTTTCCTCATCTGATGAGGAGCGACCCAGCCGTGGTGGGCGGGCTTACCTAAGTAACAGTGCCGCAACTGCTGACTGCCGTACTTGTACAGTCATGCACATTACACAGTACGGATGATGTAACGTGCAACTCAAACCGGCCGTCGTAATACTGTACAATTGTGCAGTGAACACATAGTGCGTAGTGGGGCGATCACTCTGTTGTAGAAATAATTCAAAAGCCAAGATCGCTTGAATATTGTTTACTGGATAGCCGGTTTGAACACACTACAGGTGCTTGTATTACAATTCATCTATCACTTGTAGCCGGCCTCATTTACGTTAACACGCTTACAGCGCCATCTATAGGTAAATTTTTGGTTTTTTACCATTACTTTTCTCCCTATTTCAATAACATGCTGTTAAAATTTGATGTCTTTCTGAGCAGCGATTCTCTTTCTACAGCGTTTTGAAACTGAAACTTTAATTATAGGCACCCTGTATGTTGGCGACAGTGGGACTGTTCTGCATTCTGTCGCAAATGACGGTTGCAACTTTCTTAAGATATTTCGCGGAAAGAACGACTTCTTCCCTCCACAGGTTCCTATTTGCGTTTACGGAGCGTTTCAGTATTATTCGCTTGTTGATCGAATCTACCACTAATAAATCTAGCAGCACGCATCTAGATTTCATCTATCTCTTCCTGTAATTGAGCCTGTGGGACCGAAGACACTCGAGCAGTACTCAAGAGTGGGTAGCAATAGTGCCTTCCACGCGGTTTCCTTCGTAGATGAGCTACACTTTCCCAGAGTTCTCTGTCTAAACCGAAGTCAATAATTCGGCTTCCCTGCAACCTACCTTTCGCTTCCTATCACTTTGCAGTGCTACGCCTAGATATTTAAACGACACGACTGTGTAGAGCAGCACAACACTAATGCAGTATTCGAACATTACACGATCATTACACGAACATTACATCGAATGAAACAGAAGTGATTTCAGGCGTTCCCCAAAGTAATGTTATAGGCCCTTTACTGTTCCTTATCTATATAAACGATTTGGGAGACAATCTGAGCAGCCGTCTTCGGTTGTTTGCGGATGACGCTGTCCTTTATCGACTAATAAAGTCACCAGAAGATCAAAACAAACTGCCGGCCGGGGTGGCCGAGCGGTTCTAGGCGCTACAGTCTGGAACCGCGCAACCGCTACGGTCGCAGGTTCGAATCCTGCCTCGGGCATGGATGTGTGTGATGTCCTTAGGTTAGTTAGGTTTAAGTAGTTCTAAGTTCTAGGGGACTGATGACCTCAGAAGTTAAGTCCCATAGTTCTCAGCGCCATTTGAACCGAAACAAACTGCAAAACGATTTAGAAAAAATATCTGAATGGTGGAGAAAGTGACAGTTGACCCTAAATGACGAAAAGTGTGAGGTCATCCACACGAGTGCTAAAAGGAACTCGTTAAACTTCGATTACACGATAAATCAGTCTAATCTAAAAGCCGTAAATTCAACTAAATACCTAGGTATTACAATTACGAACATCTTAAATTGGAAAGAACACATAGAAAATGTTGTGGGGAAAGCTAACCAAAGGCTGCGTTTTATTGGCAGGACACTTAGAAAATGTAACTGACCTACTAAGGAGACTGCCTACACTACGCTTGTCCGTCCTGTTTTAGAATACTGCTGCGCGGTGTGGGATCCTTACCAGATAGGACTGACGCAGTACACCGAAAAAGTTCAAGGAAAGGCAGCACGTTTTGTATTATAGCGAAATATGGGAAAGAGTGTCACAGAAATGATACAGGATTTGGGCCGGAAATCATTAAAAGAAAGGCGTTTTTAGTTGTGACGGAATCTTCTCACGAAATTGAAATCACCAACTTTCTCCTCCGAATGCGAAAATATTTTGTTGACACCGACCTACATAGGAAGGAACGATCACCACGACATAATAAGGGAAATCAGAGCTCGTACGAAAATACACTCCTGGAAATGGAAAAAAGAACACATTGACACCGGTGTGTCAGACCCACCATACTTGCTCCGGACACTGCGAGAGGGCTGTACAAGCAATGATCACATGCACGGCACAGCGGACACACCAGGAACCGCGGTGTTGGCCGGCGAATGGCGCTAGCTGCGCAGCATTTGTGCACCGCCGCCGTCAGTGTCAGCCAGTTTGCCGTGGCATACGGAGCTCCATCGCAGTCTTTAACACTGGTAGCATGCCGCGACAGCGTGGACGTGAACCGTATGTGCAGTTGACGGACTTTGAGCGAGGGCGTATAGTGGGCATGCGGGAGGCCGGGTGGACGTACCGCCGAATTGCTCAACACGTGGGGCGTGAGGTCTCCACAGTACATCGATGTTGTCGCCAGTGGTCGGCGGAAGGTGCACGTGCCCGTCGACCTGGGACCGGACCGCAGCGACGCACGGATGCACGCCAAGACCGTAGGATCCTACGCAGTGCCGTAGGGGACCGCACCGCCACTTCCCAGCAAATTAGGGACACTGTTGCTCCTGGGGTATCGGCGAGGACCATTCGCAACCGTCTCCATGAAGCTGGGCTACGGTCCCGCACACCGTTAGGCCGTCTTCCGCTCACGCCCCAACATCGTGCAGCCCGACCTCCAGTGGTGTCGCGACAGGCGTGAATGGAGTGACGAATGGAGACGTGTCGTCTTCAGCGATGAGAGTCGCTTCTGCCTTGGTGCCAATGATGGTCGTATGCGTGTTTGGCGCCGTGCAGGTGAGCGCCACAATCAGGACTGCATACGACCGAGGCACACAGGGCCAACACCCGGCATCATGGTGTGGGGAGCGATCTCCTACACTGGCCGTACACCACTGGTGATCGTCGAGGGGACACTGAATAGTGCACGGTACATCCAAACCGTCATCGAACCCATCGTTCTACCATTCCTAGACCGGCAAGGGAACTTGCTGTTCCAACAGGACAATGCACGTCCGCATGTATCCCGTGCCACCCAACGTGCTCTAGAAGGTGTAAGTCAACTACCCTGGCCAGCAAGATCTCCGGATCTGTCCCCCATTGAGCATGTTTGGGACTGGATGAAGCGTCGTCTCACGCGGTCTGCACGTCCAGCACGAACGCTGGTCCAACTGAGGCGCCAGGTGGAAATGGCATGGCAAGCCGTTCCACAGGACTACATCCAGCATCTCTACGATCGTCTCCGTGGGAGAATAGCAGCCTGCATTGCTGCGAAAGGTGGATATACACTGTACTAGTGCCGACATTGTGCATGCTCTGTTGCCTGTGTCTATGTGCCTGTGGTTCTGTCGGTGTGATCATGTGATGTATCTGACCCCAGGAATGTGTCAATAAAGTTTCCTCTTCCTGGGACAATGAATTCACGGTGTTCTTATTTCAATTTCCAGGAGTGTATATAGGTGTTCATTCTTTCCGCGCGCTATAGGAGATTGGAATAATAGAGAATTGTGGAGGTGGTTCGATGAACCCTCTGCCAGGCACTTAAATGTGATTTGCAGAGTATCCATGTAGATGTAGATGTAGATGTAGATTGTTTTTCCTACTCATCTGCGTTAGCTTACATTTTTCCACATTTAGAGCAAGCAGTCATTCATCACACCAGAAATTCTGTCTAAGTCATCTTGTATCCTTCTACACTTACTTGATGATGAAACTTTCTCGCCTAAGTCCCATAGTGCTTAGAGCCATTTGAACCGTTTTAAACACTTTCTCGCACCTTGCAGCGGCTTGGTCACCCTCCTCTCGGCCCTTCCGCCGGGAGGAGGTTATTTTACCTCGGCTGCGTATTGGGCACTGCCTTTTTAGCCATCTTCATTTGATAAGTGGCGCTCCCACCACTTTGTTCACATTGAGCCCAAGTTTTATCTATCCGCCACTTTCTGATGGAATGCCCATTTTTAGCCGTTTACGTTCCCGCTTTGGTTTGTCGTCTAATTTATCGGCCGTTTTAGCAAAAGACGCGCGGGCTGTCGACCACGTTTTACTTTTTATCCGTCAAAGCTACGTGGCGAAGGCCATTTAATTTTTATTTTCGGAATTGCATCTCTGTATGGTGTCTTTTATAGCCCTTTTCCCACGTGCCTGTTTTTAGCTGTCTTTTGTCAATTGGGACTGACGTATAGTCGTTTTTTAACTCCTCTCTAACTTTGAGTTCTATAGTTAATACTTGGGCGCGTATGGCCCCAGTTGTTTTTTGCGCCCTAAAGCTAAACAAAACAAACAAACACTGCAGCGTCATCAGCTGCTCCCCCTATCCGTCAGGTCGTTGATATATGTAGAGAGCAACAGCGGTCCTATCACCGTCCAAGCTCACTCACAACGACAATGACCCCGTTCTCAGTTCAATTACTTTACCAACAGCCTTACACTTCAGGTTATTTTATTTCCTTTCGAACGCTACCAGTTTCGGCAATTCATTTTGCCGTCTTCAGGCCCCATACCCTTTTATCGTATCAACAAGCTTATCTTATGGTGCCATAATACGATAAGCTTGCTGATACGAAAACAGCGTATGCGGCGTGAAGATGGCAAAATGAATTGCCGAAACTGGTAACGTTCGAAATAAAATAACCTAAAATATACGGCTGTTGGTAAAGTTATTGAATTGAGAAGTACGTGCCAGCCGATGTCCCCTGGTCATAATGTACCGACAGAGACCATGACCATGATTCCGGACTATCACTGCTTCGTCCTCTGATTACGTTGTCATTGGATATATGTTCTGAATGATCTTTTACTTGTAATTCCAGATTCTAGTCCGTTTAAGTTGGCTACCGTAACAAGAACCACTACTTTTCCTTTACGAGGCAGTGTACTGGATAAAAAAACAATGCGGGATGTACATTGTACAGTCACATTAAAGTGACCTTGCGCCCCTGGTAGTTGAGTGGCCAGCCGGCACGGTAGCTCAGCGTGTTCGGTCAGAGGGTTACTTACCCTCTGTAATAAAAAAACTGAGTGAACGGATCAACGAAGAGCCTGAACAGGTGTCATCTGACGTCCGCCCCGAACAAATTCGACGAACAATATAGAACAAAATGAGATCAACTAAAAAAATTTTTTTCTGTAGTCAGCGCGACAGAATGTCAATCCTAAGGGCCCGGGTTCGATTCGCGGCTGGGTCGGAGATTTTCTCCGCTCAGGGACTGGGTGTTGTGTTGTCCTAGTCATCATCATCTCATCCCCATCGACGCGGAAGTCGCCGAAGTGGCATCAAATCGAAACACTTGCACCCGGCGAACGGTCTACCCAACGGGAGGCCCTAGTCACACGACATTTACATTAAAGTGACCACCGGTCGAAAGCATGGATAACCGTCTTCAGCAAAGCAGACCTCTGCGAGACGTGCAGGAACGCAGTCAGTGAGGTTCTGGGAGAACCGACAGGAATATGGAGCCATGTCGACTGCGCTAGGTTTCTCGATTGCCGCGCGGGGTTAGCCGAGCGGTCTCAGGCGCTGCAGTCATAGACTGTGCGGCTGGTCCCGGCGGAGGTTCGAGTCCTCCCTCGCGCATGGGTGTGTGTGTTTGTCCTTAGGATAATTTAGATTAAGTAGTGAGTAAGCTTGGGGACTGATGACCTTAGCAGTCAAGTCCCATAAGATTTCACACACCTTTGAATATTTTTGTTTCTCGATTGAGCATCCATGGTGAGTACTGTCCCATCGAGGTGGTCCCACAGATACTCGATAGGGCTTAAATCTTGGGAGTTTGGTGACCAAGGGAATATGGTAAAGTCATCCTGACGCTCTTCGAACCCCGCTCGCACAATGGGAGCTGAGTGACACGTTGCATTGTCCTGCTGGTAGATGACATCGTGGCGAGGAAAAACATACTGCGTGTAGCGGTGGATATCGTTCTCGAGGATAGATGTATACTTTTGTTGATCCTCTGTGCCATCCAGAAAATTGCAATCATCAAGGGATACTGCAAAAATATTCCCCAGACCATAACGCTCCCACCCGGCTGCAAGGTGGTTGCTTTCAGACGTTTCACGCTGTACAAGTCAACGCCCATCTGTCCAGTGGAGCAGAAAGCGTGATTCCTCTGAAAAGGCCACCTGTCGCCACTGGCTGGACGTCCAGTTGCGGTACTGGAGTGCAAATTCCAGCCTTCGTTGCCGTGAAGAAAAGTCAGTACGGGTGCATGAACCAGGTGCCTTCTGTGGAGGCCCATATGCAGGAATGTTCGCTGAATGGTCGTTGAGGTGACACTGTTTGTAGCCTTTTGGTTCACCTGGCTGGTTAGTTGCGCAACAGCTGCACGTGTATTCACCCGTACACATCTATGCAGCCGTCTTCACCACGTGCACCACAGTCTCTTCGGCGCTGGTTTCGGATAGCGCCACTTTAGTCATGCACGGTGTACTTTAAGGACGGTGGTACGCGAGCGGTTTACAAAGTCAGCCGTTTCGGAAATGCTTCCATCTTTGGCCTGGAAGCCAATGATGATGACCTTTTCGAACGTCAGATAAATCGATCCGTATCCGCATTACGACAACAACTGCACTATTTCCCACTTCCCCCCAACATGCCTCATGTACTTTCTACTCCTAGTGCTGCCACCTGCCCACCTGTTAGTGGTTATTGCACATTGACGTCTAACATAGGTGGTGATCGCATTAATGTGACTGGATCGTGTAAGAGGTGTACGGACCACAAGCAAAGGGAAAATTTGCAATTTCCTGCAGCAGAAATTATATGATGGTGCCCAGTCATTGCTCTCCCTGGCACAAAAGCGAGGCTGACAGTGCGGCACCTGTATCCTCTTGGGGAAATGACATTCCATGATGGGCCATGGTTCTTACGCCACCTACTGGCACCAAACTGGTGCCTTTGGTGAAAAGAGACGCCAGAATCACAGTTTCTCTGACAGCAGAGATATACTGCGCTGCGAGGCAGGATGACCGGTTCTAGATAATATTTCCAAGGCAGATTCAAGAAAGTCTTCGGTAGAACGACATCTCATCGCTCATCCTTCGTTCGACGCACTAAGACAGTCTGCGGTTGGTAACCAAAAATTCGCAGCATAGATGGCTGAAGTGAACAACCCCGGCAAATGAACATCCGAGAGAGTACCCTCAGCGAATATAACCGTAACATCATCAGAGAGCCGGCCGCGGTGGCCGAGCGGTTCTAGGCGCTTCAATCCGGAAACGTGCGACTGCTACGGTCGCAGGTTCGAATCCTACCTCGGGCATGGATGTGTGTGATGTCCTTAGGTTGGTTAGGTTTAAGTAGTTCTAAGTTCTAGGGGACTTATGACATAGTGCTCAGAGCACTTTGAACCATCATCAGAGTGGAAGCACAGTCTCACACCGCTGATCGGTCCAGGACCAGGATGATGCGTGCCAGCGTGATGGTCACGGGAGTCCTCTCTACAAATGGGGAGACAACAGCAGGGACCAGGCTCAATCTATTGGAAGAATCGTAAGGAAATGTAATTCATCCACGTAATAAGTGCCTTACAAAACACTTTTTTCGACCGATTCTTGAGCAATGTTCATGAATCTGAGACCCTTACCGAATAATAGAAGAGAGAGACAAAATCCGAAACAGAGCTTCGCCTTTTGTCACGGGATCGTGTAGTCGGTAAAAATGTAAATGGCGTGTGACTAGGGCCTCCCGTCGGGTGGACCATTCGCCGGGTGCAAGTCTTTCGATTTGACGCCACTTCGGTTACTTGCGCGTCGATGGGGATGAAATGACGATGATTTGGACAACACAACATCCAGTCCCTGAGCGGAGAAAATCTCCGACCCCGCCGTGAATCGAACCCGGGCCCTTAGGATTGACATTCTGTAGCGCTGACCACTCAGCTACCGGGGGCGGTCGTGTAGTCGGGGCGAGAGCATTACGGAAAGGCTCAACAAACTCCAGTGGCAGAAGCACTGCATCACGGAGAGATTCACTACTGAAATTCCCAGAGAGAAAAAACTGGGCACATGCAGGCATCATTTTACTTCCTTTTACAGACATCTCGTGAAATAGCAACACCAAGAAAATTCGAGGAATTAAAGCTTACACGGAAGATCACCGACAATCATTTCTCCCACACGCCATTCGTGAACGGAGCAGGGAAGATTGTAAGAGATAGTGCTACCAGAAGTACTCTCCACCACACACCATCAGGTGGCTTGCAGAATCCAGTCACAAATCTTGTCTGGAACTTGGTAAGCTCGTATTTTGTTCACCAAACTAAAGTGCGGAATTGTATTGAATGTCTCTCTGAACTCAGGCAACACGGCATCAACATGGCCACCGATCTCAACGGCACTCCCGAGCGCCGTTGAGAGCATGCTGAGTTTCGTAAGGTCTCTATTTGCAACATCCATGTTGATTTTTGTAAAGGAGACAACAGTGATGCTCCTTCGACACATAGGGGTGTTCCATGCAACTGGGGAACCAGGAGACAACGCCAGAGGCAGATTTCACTACAACCCTCTCTGCAGACTCCAAGGAATCAGTAGGGTGTGCCTACGTATCGATGAAGTGTTTTGTGGAATCTGGGATGCACAAAACTGTGGTTATTACTGTTGTATGTTAACCGGAGACCTAGAAACGACGGAGAGGCTCCGTCCCCGCCGCAGCCGCAGTGGTCCACAACCCCACGACGACCACCGCAGTCCATTTCACCCCTCCGCCGCCCCACACCGAACCCAGGGTTATTATGCGGTTCGGCCCCCGGTGGAACCCCCCGCCCCCCAAGGGAACGTCTCACACCAGACGAGTGTAACCCCTATGTTTTAGTAGTAGAGTAATGGTGGTGTACGCGTACGTGGAGAACTTGTTTGCGCAACAATCGCCGACATAGTGTGCTGAGGCGGAATAAGGGGAACCAGCCCGCATTCGCCGAGGCAGATGGAAAACCGCCGAAAAAACCATCCACAGACTGACCAGCTCACCGGACCTCGACACAAGTCCGTCGGGCGGATTCGTGCCGGGGACCAGGCGCTCCTTTCCGCTCCGGAAAGCCGCGCGTTAGACCACTCGGCTAACCAGGTGAGCTATTACTGTTTATAATGCGATTTTCCTAGGCGCGTTCGGTATATACTGACGACCTTTGCAACGTGTATAACAGTGCAGTAAGGGGAAGATGTGTGGGAACGGATTGTCCTGCAATGGTGCGCGAAGTATGCTGGGTCCTGCGTCACCAACTGGTAGAGCTTCGGCACTGACCTGAGATGACCTTATCGAGGTAGGGCATCCCCATGACGGCGTCGTACGTGAAGCGGCCGCCCGTCCTCTGCAGGGTTTCGTCCACCTCCTGGTGGAGCCGCCGCTGCACCTCCGGGTTGAGGGCCAGCTCGTACAGCGCGTAGCTCATCGTCGTCGACGACGTCTCGAAGCCCGCCGAGAAGAACAGCACGGCCTGAGCTGCCAGCTCGCTCTGAGACAGCTCTGCAAAGGAAAAGGCGAGTATTTAGTGTGAGGTACGGAAGAATCAAAGCTCAAAGAAGCAGGATGCTGAAGAGTATAGCGTCCCCAGTGCTATATTACGAAAAGACTTTAAAAAAAACGTATTTATAAAAGAAGAGACATTTTAAAATTGAATAAAATATTTTTATCATGTAGCCCTTCGACCATAGATACTAGTAGACTGGCCTTGCTGTGCAGAAGCTATAGGGCTGGTGTGGCACCAACATAAACCACGTGACTGTTGGCAAAACGTGGCGGGATTTCAAAAGAGCGGTCTGCCATCCTGTGTTTGTATCGTATTTTACCCACATTTCTCAATTGACTGCCAAACGCTTCGAACAAAAATTACTTTTTTATTTGCGAAAAATTATGTCAGAACTACATTTGACCGTGATTTGTTCACAGTACCATTTATAAAATCTAAAAAAATATATCGAACGCCCCTCTGGTGGGCAGCGGGACTAAATTACTATAAACTATCAGTTAAAGTAAAATGTCGTTAAATTCTTTTAAACAGCAAGAGTGGCCTCGTGTCAAAACTTTAAATATTGGATTCGCCGCGTTTTGAGCTCTAGTCACTTATAAAAGAAAATGGGATATGGGAATTATGTCAACTATAGGTCCCAAAATTGTCGACTTTAGGAGCAGGTCCATTTTAGAGTATCAATTTTAGGTGCACTTCAAAGATTCAGTTCCTACTATTTTTACAAAAGTTTAAACTATCATTTTTTAAAAAAATGATATTTTATATGAAAGGTGAGACTCTGAAGTTTCAGAAAATAATTTTGGAACCTACATTTATTTAATAGTATTACAAGGCAGAAAAAAATGCTCTTCATGTGTCGACTATAGGTGCTCTTACCTTATTATACTCTCACTTGTATACACAAAAAGGCGCGTATGTGCAGATGGCTTAAAGTTTTTCCGTTTCAGGGCCTGTATCCGAAGCTGTCTTCGGTTTTCATCCTTAGGGAACCTAAGAGTAGGAACGAGAAACACTTATACTTACTTCTGTAACCGAATTATCACAGATACTTTCCAAAATGCAATATGAGTCTGACTTTACAGGCATCACTTTCAACACTTTAATTTACGTGATACTATATTTCAAGTGTAAAAAACATATAAAAGTCACTTCAGCAGATTTCAATAAACGCATCTGCATTATCATAGAAACACACGTGAAATGTAATGCCATTTCCCCCGACAAAACGCTGAGTACAGCCATAAGCGCAACACGAAACAACCATGTTTTGCCAACATTCACGTGACTTTAGCCCAGAGATGTTGGAGCCACGAAAATGACGTCAGGGCCAGTCTATTATATTTATGGTCGAAGATGTAGCCGTAAAATAATAATTTCTCTGTGTAAGTTTCGAGTGCAAAGAAATATACCAAAATGATCTAAAGAGACGACGAGATACGCTCTTTTGTTAATTTTTTAGTCGTCTTCACTTCTTCTCTTGTCTTGATTGCGTGTAGGCGGACATCTTGCGTGTGCTGGCAAATGTAAGCATATTTGTACTAATTAAGCAGATAATATATTGATTTAATATTATTGTGCACTTTTAATTTGTAAGAGGTGATCCTGATTTCATGTCCGCCTTCCTTGAATTAACCTGCATTCGAGTAATTTACAGTTCAACAATCGCAGCGGCCGATGCAGCCATTACGTGGCGATATTAACTTAAAAAAAAATAGCGGAAGCGAAAAACTCGCCCGCTATTAACATAATATTCATTTTTCTCCACAGCGGTACGAAGCTGCAGAAATACGTAGCTTTAAGATTCTTATTTTCAGTACCACAGCCGAGAGCCAGAGATAGGACTCCGACTACAATACAATGGTTAACAAAAGTAAGAAGAAAACTCTCGCGCGTGTGTGGGCCGCAATTGTAATCAATAACTGAAGATTTTTTTGCTTTAAATTGAACTGACTAGCCGAGGAAATTAATATGAAAAGTTTATTCCATTGTTCAATTTATATGCTCCTGTTTTAACATACAGTGAGTTTAACGTTCATTGACGTAAAAAATAATCTATACTGAAGATTAATATTGTTAAAAAGGAGAACTTCACAAAAGCATTTAATCGAAAATAAAAATAAAATGAAAATACCATTTTTATTAAGACCCGCCACGTAAGTCGGCAACAATCAACATAATAATAATACACTCCTGGAAATGGAAAAAAGAACACATTGACACCGGTGTGTCAGACCCACCACACATGCTCCGGACACTGCGAGAGGGCTGTACAAGCAATGATCACACGCACGGCACAGCGGACACACCAGGAACCGCGGTGTTGGCCGTCGAATGGCGCTAGCTGCGCAGCATTTGTGCACCGCCGCCGTCAGTGTCAGCCAGTTTGCCGTGGCATACGGAGCTCCGTCGCAGTCTTTAACACTGGTAGCATGCCGCGACAGCGTGGACGTGAACCGTATGTGCAGTTGACGGACTTTGAGCGAGGGCGTATAGTGGGCATGCGGGAGGCCGGGTGGACGTACCGCCGAATTGCTCAACACGTGGGGCGTGAGGTCTCCACAGTACATCGATGTTGTCGCCAGTGGTCGGCGGAAGGTGCACGTGCCCGTCGACCTGGGACCGGACCGCAGCGACGCACGGATGCACGCCAAGACCGTAGGATCCTACGCAGTGCCGTAGGGGACCGCACCGCCACTTCCCAGCAAATTAGGGACACTGTTGCTCCTGGGGTATCGGCGAGGACCATTCGCAACCGTCTCCATGAAGCTGGGCTACGGTCCCGCACACCGTTAGGCCGTCTTCCGCTCACGCCCCAACATCGTGCAGCCCGCCTCCAGTGGTGTCGCGACAGGCGTGAATGGAGGGACGAATGGAGACGTGTCGTCTTCAGCGATGAGAGTCGCTTCTGCCTTGGTGCCAGTGATGGTCGTATGCGTGTTTGGCGCCGTGCAGGTGAGCGCCACAATCAGGACTGCATACGACTGAGGCACACAGGGCCAACACCCGGCGTCATGGTGTGGGGAGCGATCTCCTACACTGGCCGTACACCACTGGTGATCGTCGAGGGGACACTGAATAGTGCACGGTACATCGAAACCGTCATCGAACCCATCGTTCTACCATTCCTAGACCGGCAAGGGAACTTGCTGTTCCAACAGGACAATGCACGTCCGCATGTATCCCGTGCCACCCAACGTGCTCTAGAAGGTGTGAGTCAACTACCCTGGCCAGCAAGATCTCCGGATCTGTCCCCCATTGAGCATGTTTGGGACTGGATGAAGCGTCGTCTCACGCGGTCTGCACGTCCAGCACGAACGCTGGTCCAACTGAGGCGCCAGGTGGAAATGGCATGGTAAGCCGTTCCACAGGACTACATCCAGCATCTCTACGATCGTCTCCATGTGAGAATAGCAGCCTGCATTGCTGCGAAAGGTGGATATACACTGTACTAGTGCCGACATTGTGCATGCTCTGTTGCCTGTGTCTATGTGCCTGTGGTTCTGTCAGTGTGATCATGTGATGTATCTGACCCCAGGAATGTGTCAATAAAGTTTCCCCTTCCTGGGACAATGAATTCACGGTGTTCTTATTTCAATTTCCAGGAGTGTAGATTAAATTGCGACGGCCGACGGACGCGAGAAGAGGAACGAATGAATGCGCTCGAAGTATTCTGAGGCTATAGACACTGCGATGATGAAAAGCTCAGTAGGCGTTTCAGTTGAAGAGAAATGGATATCTCTAAAGATAGCAATCATAAAAGTTGGAAAGAAAAATATACGTACAAGAAAGGTAACTGCGAAGAAATCATGGGTAACGAAAGAAATGCTTCAGTTGATCGACGAAAGAAGGAAGTACAAAAATGTACAGGGAAATTTGGGAATACGGAAATACAAATCACTTAGGAATAAAATAAACAGGAAGTGCAGGGAAACTAAGGCGAAATGGCTACACAAAAAAATGTGAAGGAATCGAAAAAGAAATGATAGTCGGAATGACTGACTCAGCATACAGGAAAGTCAAAACAGTCCTTGGTGAAATTAAAAGCAAAGGCGGTAAGATTAAGAGTGCAATGAGATTCCACTGTTAAATGCAGAGGTGAGAGCGGATGGGTGGAAAGAGAACACTGAAGGGGGAAGGCTTGTCTGATAACGTGATGGAGGAAGAAATAGGACTCGACAGGGAAAAGATAGGTCCAGTATTAAAATCAAAATTTAAAAGAGCTTAGGATAACTTAAGATCAAATAAAGCAGAGGGATAGATAACATTCCGTCGAAATTTCGAAAGTTTTTGGAGGAAATTGAATTTCTGGCCAAAAGAAGTCTACTAGTTTCAAACATAGGCCTCAATTTGAGGAAGAAATGTGTGAGAATGTACGTCTGGAGCACAGAACTGTTTGGTTCTGAAATATGGGCTGTGGGAAAACCGGAACACAAAAGAAGGAAGCATTTGAGATGTGGTGCTACAGACTAATCGTGGAATTAGGTCGACCGCTAAGATAAGGGATGAGGAGGATCTCCGTAGAACAGTGGGAGAGCATGAAATAGTCATGGCCGTGAGATGAAGCATGTGGATCAGACAGGAAGAACGTGAGACATCATTACAAAGAGAATGGTTCATCGGCGGCAGCAAAGCATCTTAACAATGAGCACCCCCGTTAGAAAGCATCAGAGTCAGCTTGAATATATTGCAGTTACAAGACAAAAAGAGAACAGAAGCTTTCGAAATGTGGTGCTACAGAAGAATGCTGAAGATTAGATGGGTAGATCACATAACTAATGAGGAGGTATTGAATAGAATTGGGGAGAAGAGGAGTTTGTGGCACAACTTGACTAAAAGAAGGGATCGGTTGGTAGCACATGTTCTGAGGCATCAAGGGATCACCAATTTAGTATTGGAGGGCAGAGTGGAGGGTAAAAATCGTAGAGGGAGACCAAGAGATGAATACACTAAGCAGATTCAGAAGGATGTAGGTTGCAGTAAGTACTGGGAGATGAAGCAGCTTGCACGGGATAGAGTAGCATGGAGAGCTGCATCAAACCAGTCTCAGGACTGAAGACCACAACAACAACAATAACAAGAAAATGGTCGGATGTTGCCAAATTTAGAGGAAAGATGAATATTCTGCGCCTTCAGAAACGAGCAGACAGAAGTATCAAGTGGGTATTTCTGTGTCCACTTTAGCGATGTTCCTATGAAAAGCAGCCAGCAACCTAAAATCCTTAGTATTTATCAAGTTTCGTTTTGGCCACGTGTTTCCAGTCTGTAATTTATAATGTATGTAGGGAGCACATTTTCGAACGTGGATTAAGCGTTAGTCATAAGAATTGTATTGGTTGCCATGGGTCGCGTATGCGGGACCTTATGTCAATGAATGCTAAGTTCTGTTATATCTTGATAGATGCATACCTTACAGCACATGTGTAAGAAGAGAAATGGATATCTCTAAAGATAGCAATCATAAAAGTTGGAAAGAAAAATATACGTACAAGAAAGGTAACTGCGAAGAAATCATGGGTAACGAAAGAAATGCTTCAGTTGATCGACGAAAGAAGGAAGTACAAAAATGTACAGGGAAATTTGGAAATACGGAAATACAAATCACTTAGGTTTTGCTTTGAGATGTACACAGACATTCGCATGTCCTTTATTCGACAGTTGTATCGTTGGTGACACTGATGCAAGTCTAAACGTAAAAAGGAATTACAATCTTTGAAACCAGAAACTGAAATAATGGCTATCTGATTATTCCTTTTACTCAACAACAAAGTTTCATAATGTGCAAGAGAGCACCTCTACATGTATCATAATTACTCTGCAATTCAGTTTTAAGCGTTTGGCAGAGGGTTCATAAAAACAACTTTAGACCATTACTCGACCGTTCCACTCATCAACTAAATATTTTCGTGAGAGGTCTGATTTATTTTATTACTGTCATCATTATTCCATATGAAGGCGGAAGTTAAAAAATATTTTGGTATTCAGAGGAGAAAGTTAGTTATTGAAATTTCGTGAAAAAGCTTTGCCGCTATGGGAAACTGTTTTGGTTTAGTGGTGGCCAACCCAACACGCTTACCATTCATGTGAGACCCTCTCCTCTACTTCGCGATAATACAAAACGAGCTGCCGTTTTTTGAACTTATTCGATGTCCTCCGTCAGTTCTATCTGCTAAGAATCCCATACTGCGCATCAGTACTCCAGGAGAGGATGGACAGGCAAAATGCAGGCAGTCTCCTTAGTAGATTTTTTGCATCTTCTAAGTTTTCTGCCACTAAAGTACAATATTTGTTTCGCGTGCTCCGCAATATTTTCTGTGTGATGATTCCAATTTAAGTTGGTCTTGATCGTAGTTTCTCGGCATTTAGTTGATTCGACAATGTTTAAATTTTCTGTGTTTTATCTTGTAACTGAAATTTAGCGGATTTTTTTTTTAGTATTCATGTCGAGGACTTCAACCGTTTCATTGTTTAGGGTCAGTGCCACATCTCATGGAAATAATTCTGAAATTCATTTGATCCTCTTGTCACTTTATTAAACGATAAACGACGCATGATCTGCAGAGGATAAACCACTGTACTAAAAAAAGTACCTTAAGACCGTAAGCAAAATGTCAACATGTTGCCGTAATTTTCTGTTAGAAAGTGTAAAGTAGTTGTTGAAATGGACTCGTTCCACATTGTAACAAGACGTCGCATATGAGCCACGGAATATGCTAATAACTGAATCTCAATACCTCTTATAAATACTCCCTCCGTCCGATAACCTAACCTCATAGATGCCGAATACTGTCACAATGCTTTGAAGAACAAGCACGGAAATGAGGGTGCTTTGTTTGACCTATACGTCATATGACCTCTATAAAGCTCATCTCGCACGTCATCGAGAGAGATGTAAGAGTCTTGTAGTCGCATCCCGAGACTTCAAGTAGCGATTGTGCGGTCATGTAGCAATTGGGGATCCAGACACTTCCGCCTATCCCGTGGTTTCCGCTACACAACGCAACGGGCGAGGATAATTCAGTCTCCTGCAAACGTTTCTGCTTCAGTTGCTCATGTGTCTATGATCATGAAATAATTCCGGTAGATATCGCACGGGTGTCATCCATTCCAGTGACTGATCACCCTTCTTGTAGTCACAGAAATTGTGCCGTGTCACCGACATTCTTGCATTATATTACTCTTCTCTATGTTGAGGATCAGCTGTCTGCCTTTGCACCGTGTCTCCTTACATTTCATATCTGGTCGACTTTCAAGTATACGAATGCATCTCCTGCGAACATCCTCAGAGAGTTATGCTCGGTTTCTGCAGGTCCTCAATATGTGTTGTGGTACAGTGACAGTGCTACGATACTTCCGTAACGCCGGACGCCACCTACCTTCTGGCGACGCCTCTCCTGCAAAGATGTCGTACTGAATCCGGTTTCAAAGTCATTCTTAAACTAGTCTCATAACGGTTCCGATATTCTGTAATCACCTAATTCGTTTGTGTTTCTTGCCACTTACGGCGACTCGATCGAATACTACGTTTAGAGCTGTCGGCTGTGAATCCATTTGGAGCCATGAGGGGCAGCCAAATGAAAACCGAACAGCCGCCACGGTTCCATTCGAAGGTAATCACCACACGCGTTATGACATTTGTCCCACTACTTTAGAATGAAAGCATTCTATGGTCCTGTTGAGGCGGCTGTTAGGTTTTCATTTGACTGCCCCTTACATTTAACAGCCGGCCGGTGTGGCCAAGCGGTTAAAGGCGCTACAGTCTGGAACCGCGTGACCGCTACGGTCGCAGGTTCGAATCCTGCCTCGGGCATGGATGTGTGTGATGTCCTTAGGTTAGTTAGGTTTAAGTAGTTCTAAGTTCTAGGGGACTGATGACCTTAGAAGTTAAGTCCCATAGTGCTCAGAGCCATTTGAACCATTTTTTACATTTAACACAGTAATAAAAATGTGTCAAGCAAACGAAATCATACAAATAATCGACAAACCATTTTGATGTTGGTTTCCCTAATATTTGTTTATCGCTTATGACAAATACAATTTTTCTTCATTAAAATCACATCCAGTTTCCTTTCCTACCCTGTCCAATTGAAATTCTGCTCCATCTTTAATACCCTTTCTTAAACATCAGTCTTGATCTTTCACGTCGTACCAGTTTCTTAAGGTGCTCCGGAACGCCCTATACTTGCAATGTTAAAATAACGCTTATAAATTACATCTTTCCTCACAAAGTATTTGAGGTAGGAAGTTGAACTTTTTACAGATTATTTATTGGAATATGGGCTACAACTTAACACAGGTATTTTACAAAATTTTAGTTCAGTTATTAAAGATGATTTTTTTCAATTGTAAAGAAAATTCACAACATTTTTTTGCAATTTTTTATTTATATATTCAAAAATATACAGTTTTTGGAAAACGGCTTTGTTAAATTATGCAGAAGGTACTGTGTAACATTTACTAAAAGTTTGAAACAAATATGTTTGGAAGATCCTTAGAAAACATGTAATTAGTATGAGAAAATAAAAGTTTTGGGAATCGAGCGACAAAGATTGGATTAACTTTTTAGTGCATTCCAGGTCCATAGGATGGATTATCTTCATCCTCTGCAAACTCCTCCTCATGCTTCCTCTTGTTCCTCCTCCTGTTTACTCTTGCTTGTATTTCTAGACTCTTTACAGCCCTGTCTACAGCCCGAAGGCGTTCCTTGTCTAAAGCAAGCATCGCTCGTACCATGTTAGAACCTATCTTCATTCCCATATTTCTAAATACCTTGCACCTTACAATATTGCCATCATTGAAAGTCGCAACAGCATCATACACACCAAAGTGAAGTGTTTCTATTCCAACAAATACAGTCTTGGGGATTCTCGACCATATAACACTATTTACACTTTCATTGGGGTTTTGAGTTTTTCCGTGAATACACTTTTTCAACAGTTCAGTGATTATTATTATTATTATTATTATTATTAATAATTATTATTATTAATAATTATTAATAATTGGTTAATAATAACACCATCTGACAGCAGTTTAACAGCGCCACAGTGGGTCACGCCCATGTAGAACACATTTCAAAAAAAATTTAAAAATAGTTGTAGTCTTCGGAATTGAATAAATTATATATCTATTAAAAGATAATAGTCTGCACATTCAGAAAACGCAAAAAAGTAAAAATTGAACTTTTCATGATTTTGAGCCTTTCCGGCGCCCCTTAACAGCTCTTGCAAACTTATTCCGTCTTTCTGTAATTGTGCTTGATATAAAGAAAGAAGAGTAACATTGAATGTCGACAAGAACAAAGAGGGGACACTAAGAATAGAAGTGTAAGGAACAAGTGTTGCGACCACTGAGGGCGTCAAACAGGACCCAGTCTTTTTCCTGTATTGCTCAACATGAACACTACCTGATCAAGATTGTCCGGACACTCCTGTGTAATGGGGAACTGGCCACTAGATGTCACGAGAGGCGCATTGGTCGATATAAAACATGGCAGGGAGCATTGTGATGTCAGTAGAGACGCAGTAACAGCAGACTGGGTTGGTCAGGAGAGGTCACTGTGTTCGAACGTGGACTAGTCACTGAGTGTCACCCGAGCAACGAAGCCGACCGCGGGGGCAGTGCGGTTCTAGGATCTTCAGTCCGGAACCGCGAGACTGCTACGGTCGCAGGTTCGAATCCTGCTTCGGACATGGATGCGTATGCTGTCCTTAGGTTAGTTAGGTTTAAGTAGTTCTAAGTTCTAGGGGACTGATGATCTCAGATGTTAAGTCCCATAGTGCTCAGAGCCATTTGAACCGAGTAACGCGAACCTACTGGAGACATTTCAACCCTTCTAACATTGCCCAAGTCGATTGTTGGTGGTGTTACTGTGAAGTGAAAATGCGGAGAAAGAACCACAGCTAAAAATGATTGAAAAACAATCTTGACCGGAATAAAATATTTATTTGCAATTGTTAACGGTTTAGTACAGAACGCGACCATATTCAGACCGTTTAAGCCATGATGGAAAGCAATGGCGGTGAATGGTCTGAAGATGGGCACATTCGGACCGAAACCGATAACCGCTGAAAATAAATATTTTATTCCGATCGAGACAGTTTTTAATCCATTTTAAAGTACTTTTAGCCAGACCGCTGTTTCTCCACGAGAAATGTTCTCCAAATTACATAACCAAAGCTAAACAAAGAAAAGGCAACCGTCGAACATTCTGGAGGGCGATTATAAAAGACCTCATGAAAGCAGCAGAAGAAATCACTCATGAGTTCCAAAGTTAAAAAGAATGGGGCACAGTGGTAGAGCAGCCCCTTATATCCCACATATTTCTGTAGTCAACACTAAGGAAGGTTTCATGTGGTGTCAGGAGGGACGCCACTGGACAGTGGATGATTGAAAACAAGTGATTTGAAATGATAAATCACGCTGTGTCATGTGGAAATCCGATGGAAAGCTTTGGGTTTGGCGAAAGCCCGAAGAACGTTACCTGCCATCATGTGTAGTGACAAGAATGAAGCACGGAGGAGGTAGTCATACGGTGTCGGGTTGTTTTTCGTAGTTGCAGTGCGATCCCAATATTGTGCTTAAGGAAAGGGTGAAGGTAGAAGGATATGTACATACACTCTTTACAGAATTGTGTACTGCCTGCAAAAGAGGAAGGGTTCGGAGACGATGATAGTTTGTATCAGGATGACGATGGAGCTTCTCATAAAGGAGCAACTCTGAGGGAATGCTTCGTGGGTAATAACATTTCTCAAATGGAATAGTCTGCCCATGGTCCCCATCGAAACTCAGTGGAACATCTTTGGGATGAATTAGAACGTCGACTTCGCTCCAGACCCTTGCATCCAACATTACTACTTTGTCTGGTTTCGGCTTTTGCAGAAGAATGGGCTGCCACTCATCCACAGACCTCACTGAAAGTGTTCCCAAAAGAGTTCAACCCGTCGTAGAAGGCAGAAGATGGAAACACCCCATATTAATGTCCTCTAAAAGGTGTCCAGATACTTTTTATAAAATAGTATATGTCCGTGAAATGAAAGAAAAGTTCATAAGTGAGATTATTATTTGAGGTGAACGGGTGTTAACGATAAGATTGGATTAATGACATTATTGTCATCTGTGCAAGTGCGGAAACATTACAGGACTAGCTGAATAGGATAAACAGCTACCGAAGCCAGACTGTGGGCTGAAAGAAAACGAAAGAAAGAGGAAACTATGGGGGAGGATGTTGTGAAGCATGTGGAAGAATTATGCACTGTTGGAAGCATGACAGAAGATGCAAAAAGGATATTAGAAGGGGACTAGCGCAGACGAGGAGACCATTCCTCGCTATAAAATGAATAGTCGCATCAAACATAGGCCTTAACTTGAGAATTAAATACCTAAGCGTATACGTCTGGGGTGCAGCATTGTACGGAAATGAATCATGAACTGTGGAGAAATCTGAAAAGAAGACAATCTGTGCGTTTTACGTAGATGTGGAGTTACAAATGGATGTAGAAAATTAAGTAGTCTGATACGACAAAAAAGTAGGTTCTCCGCAGAATCGACTGGGAAAGTAATGTATAGAAAAAATAACCTAGAAGAGAGAATAGGGCGATAGGACATGTGTCAAGACATCAGACAATAGTTTCCATGGTGCTACAGGAAATGTAGGAGAAACGCAGATTAGAATACAGAGAATAAGTAATTGAAGAAATGGTGTGCAGGTCTACTTTGAGATGAAGAGATTGAGACAAGAGAGAAAACGGTAATGGGTTGAGCCGGCCGCTGTGGTCGAGCGGTTCTAGGCGCTTCAGTGCGGCGCCGCGCGGCCCCTACGGCCGCAGTTTCGAATCCTGCCTCGGGCAGGGATGTGTGTGATGTCCTTAGGTTAGTTAGGTTTAAGGGGCTCCGGAACGCCCTATACTTGCAATGTTAAAATAGCGCTTATAAATTACATCTTTCCTCACAAATTATTTGAGGTAGGAAGTTGAACATTTTACAGATTATTTATTGGAATATGGGCTACAACTTAACGCAGGGATTTTACAAAATTTTAGTTCAGTTATTAAAGATGATTTTTTTCAATTGTAATGAAAATTCACAACATTTTTTTGCAATTTTTTATTTATATATTCAAAAATATACAGTTTTTTGGAAAAAGGCTGTGTTAAATTATGCAGAAGGTACTGTGTAACATTTGCTGAAAGTTTGAAACAAATATGTTTGGAAGATCCTTAGAAAACATGTAATTAGTATGAGAAAATAAAAGTTTTGGGAATCGAGCGACAAAGATTGGATTAACTTTTTAGTGCATTCCAGGTCCATAGGATGGATTATCTCCATCCTCTGCAAACTCCTCCTCCAGCTTCCTCTTGTTCCTCCTCCTGTTTACTCTTGCTTGTATTTCTAGACTCTGCCCGAAGGCGTTCCTTGTCTAAAGCAAGCATCGCTCGTACCATGTTAGAATGTTATTGTTTACAGTAATAACACATACCTTTGGCTTTCCAACATTTCTCCTTTTCTTAAAAGCCTTCAGAGGATTTCTAATAACTTTACTTTTACTCATTATTATACTTCAACAAAACAGAGACTCAAGAAACAGAATTAATTACGAATATTTTCGAGATAACGACAGAGTAAATAAACATGAAACAATCGACAATCACACCAGCGATATATATTGAACCATCACAGGTTAGCCACTACACATACTTTATCTCACATCACTAAAATGTACCTGATGAACACGGACGTTAATAATAACACCATTTGACAGCAGTTTAACAGCGCCACAGTGGGTCACGTCCATGTAGAACACATTTCAAAAAAAATTTAAAAATAGTTGTAGTCTTCGGAATTGAATAAATTATATATCTATTAAAAGGTCTGCAGATTCAGGAAACGCAAAAAAGTAAAAATTGAACTTTTCATGATTTTGAGCCTTTCCGGAGCCCCTTAAGTAGTTCTAAGTCTAGGGTACTGATGACGTCATATGTTAAGTCCCACAGTCCTTAGAGCCATCTGAGCCATTTCTAATGGGTTGCGACAAACCACTTGGAAGATTGATGACAGAATAATAAAAACAATAGTGAATGTCCTTCTAGGACGTAGAAAAGAATGTGCACACACAATTGCCCAGGTAAGTCGTCAACGCACATAAGAGTATTACACTGTCCAGTCACATTATGTGACCGCATGCCTAAAGCCTGAATAACCACCGCTGCAAGAGGTGCAGGAAGAGAGTCAGTGAGGTTCTGGAAGGTACCGACAGGGATGTGCAGCCATGCCGACTTCGTACCGTGTCCAGCAGCGCTGGATTTCTCGGTTGAGGATCCGCGAACAGCCCGATCGAGATGGTCCAACAGATTCTGGATTGGGTTTAAATCTGGGGAGTTTGGTGGACTAAGGGAGTATGGCGAACTCGTCCTGGTGCTCTTTGCGTCATGCACGTACACTGTATGCTGAGGAAAAACAAATTTATTATAGGGGTGGACGTGGTCTCCAAGGGTAGATACTTTCTTGTGTTCACCCATTGTGCCTTCCAGAATGACGAGGGAACCCGGGGATGCAACGATGTTCCCCAGACCATAAAGCTCCCTCCTGTTTAGAGGATGTTTGCTTTCGCGCTGTACATGCCAACAACCATCCGCCTGATGCAACATACTACGTGGTTCATCAGAAAAGCCCACCTGTCGTCACTCAGTGGATGTCCAGTTGCAGCGTCTGTGTACAACTTTCAGCCTTCGTAGCCGATGGACAGCAGTCAGCATGGGTGCATGAACCAGGTTCCTACTGCGGGGGCCTATATGCAGCAACGTTCGCAGAACGTTCGTTGAGGAGACCCTGTTGGTAGACCCTTGGTTCATCTGGGCGGTCAGATGTTCAACAGTTGCACGTCTGTTCGTCCGTATACATCGTTCATCCCTGCCATCTATATCCCGTCGTACACAACAGTTGCCTCGGCGGCGGTTTTGGATAGTGTGTTTTCCGCGTCCCTCTGACATACTTGTATACCCTCATCTGCTAGTGCTGCCGCCTGCGGCCTGTTTCTGGATACTGACGTTGACGTCTAACATAGGCAGCGGTCATTTTAGTGTCACTGGACCGTATGGTTGCGTGATCCCCATTTGCGATTATTTCGATCCAGTTTTTTGTAATTCGTGTTTATTGAAAGAAATTCAGATATGATTTATAAGTTAACAATGAAATACATAGTTCATCATTATTGTTGTGGTGTATGTCGTTCACTTACTCCAGTTACTGTCGTTGTCGTCATGGGCCTTTGAACTACCAGATTTCTCGTCATCCATGAAGCCTCTGTTCTTGAGCTGTATCAGCATGTGCATGAAGTCATTGCGCTCTACGTTGTTACTCTCCCGGTAGTTCACTGTATCCCTCACCATATCCTCGAAGTACTTGAGAACTTCCTTTCTGCCTACAATCGCCCTGAAAGATGAGGTAGACAGCAAACAACGAAATTAGTAACGTTGTGATAAGAGTTAGTGGCATTTTGATAAAGTTGTGAATAATGGAAGACACTAACGCCATTTGTAGCTATAAAATAGTAGCAAAGTTTTCACTTTTAATTCTATGCACTGTAATGGGATGGTTCTAGATGAAAGATGAACGCTTTTCTTGGATCGTGACAAATAAATAAAAACACCTACAGCCGTCCTTATGATTTGATTTTATTTTGTCGCTACCAGTTTCAACAATTGAGTACGTCATCTTCAGGCACTGAAGCGTTGAAACTGGCAGCGACAAAATAAAATAAAATCAAATCATAAGGACGGCTGTAGGTGTTTTTCTTTGTTTGTCACGATAGTAAATGGCCGTCGCCCCAGAGACCTCCTGCTAAAGGGATGGACATACAAAAGCTTTCCTTGGATAGTCCCCCAGTGCTAACAGTACAACTACATAAAACACTTGGGTGCACATTCAGTGAAACGGATATTATTATTCCCATGGTGCAAACATGATGCATCCACGTGGATACTAAGACATAGTATTGTTGTCCTTTTGAAGGGAAACAGACTTGATCGAAAATGTATGATCTATTCTTAACAGTTTCTGAGATACAGCTGGTTAAAACTGCCATGTACATAATTTACGCTAGTGATGTTAAAGAGACTAATGCACTTTGTTAATAGTTTCTTTTTAGCTATCGTTAGGAAATGCGACATCAGTCTACAGTGTGCTATGTTGCTAATCGATCCTGATAAATTGCAGATGGTCCGTGCATCTGGCTTTTATAAGAATGCGCAGTTTAAGGGCCGCAATAGCAAGGAACTCAATTTTGGCCAACTGCACGATCACTGATTATTATTATTATTATTATTATATTATTTAAATCTTAAACAAATAAATGTGACCTGTATTCGTGATCAGCTGTCGTTCTGTTTGCCTGATAAGAAGCTATTCTATTCTAATACTTATAGAAACTACAAAACAGCTACTCAAACTTTATTCCGTAGAAGTAGAAGAGACCATTTATGTAGTGAAATACATTGCCTAGTTTCAAGATAAAAGTAGTGTAATTTTTTTTTAAATTGGGAATTGTAATTGTGAAATTATATTTTTTAAAGTACCACGGAGAAAAACGTCGGCGGAGATACTCTTAACTGTTCAGTGTTATTTAACCAACAATAAATTGAAAAGACCGATTTAACCAAAATATTTATCAACACCATTCGCTAAATTAATGGACCAATTCGTACATGAGAAATCAATTAAATGAAATTCCTAAGTTTTATGTATCAAGATTAAACGATATAATAGCGGTCACTAGCATGTTTTGTTCACTGCGGGCTACTTCATAGCATATCTTCAGTGTATGGAATTTCACGTTGATTTTTTCGTCAGTGTAGATGTGGTCCACGCTGATGAACCACCTTACTGCAGAATGATAACGGGCGGATTTCCTAAGGTCGAAGTGGCCCTTGGAAGCTTGTCAACGGACTGCGGGGTTTACTCAAGGTTCTGTTTTTCGTCCACGGTTCGAGACACAGGGTGCTATAAAGGAATGCCTGAGGATGCAAACTCACTTTTATCCCCATTAGAGAGGTACTTAGCGGTTTCGTGTAGTCAAAAGACTTGAGAAAGAGGTTTCCGTTAATAACAAAACACAGCGACTAAGACGAAACAAAACAGCGTTTGGGCAGTTTATACGTTCATCACCATTTCTAGCCTCCAGGAACGTTTACACGAAGAGAGGGTTCAACTTTTGCGCTTCTTCAGAAAAAAAAGGTTTAAAACACGGAGCTCGTATTCAGAAGGAATTCCCGTGTGACAGTAAAACGTACAACCCATAAATTTGAAGGCTGTATCAGAATCATGTATACCAGAGGAAGCAAAGCTGTTACTGTGATTCAATAACACTGATTAGTTCCATGATTAGTGAGAGTAAACCTGCACAAATAGTATGGATAAGCAACAAGAACATGTCAAACTGATTCTCTCTCGCCGAAAACCATCAAAACACCCACAAAAATTTATCACAAATGTCAACGCAGAGGAAATATGTGGCAGTATTACATTTGTTACATCTTCCACGAGACTTATCTTCTAAAATTTTTAAATACTGTTGGAGTACCGCAATATTATATAATCACCAAATAATATGTTACGTTCTGTGTTCCAACTTATGTTATCTTTTCTTTGATAATTATGTGAAAAATGGGTTTTTGGAAACACCCCAAGAATTTTTTTAATACACACCTTGAATATCGAGTAGCGTAGTTTCCTGGGACGTTTAAGGCGAGAACATGAAATGTTATTGAATATAGACGGATAGAAGTTACATAGATCGGAAGACATCTAGATTGACTGTGTGTCGGCTCCGGGATTCCTGTTTGGATACCGTGAGGCTTGCATGAAAATTTGGTTAAATTTCCACATTTAACTTACGACCTAGGATTTCCATTCAAAGGACTATGAACAAATACAATGAATCAACTACAATTATTCAGAATCTTGTGACAAAAGTCGAAAGAAAAAGGTACCGTCATGAAAAAAAAATCTGACGGGGATTGCGAACAGCTGTTAAATATTTTATAAAATGCATGATAGAAATTATGCCCCTAGTTATCACTACCAGTTTTCGTTAATAACGGTCATAACTGTATAAAAGTTCTTCTATTATTTGTGTGTCATGTCATACCTACATAGCAGTGGTATTAATAGAGTCCCAACAGAACTTCAGAACGTTAAAAGAACTAACAGGCATCGGTACTGAAGGGGTAGTGAATCAGACGTGAAAGCCGCATCTGACACACCACCTCTTGAGCACCGATACCTGTTTGTTCTTTTAATATCCTGCAGTTCTGCTGGGGCTGTATTAATAATAAAGGACATACAGACAGATGTGTGCCACGCATTTTTGTAAAAAACAAAAAAAATTATTAGCTTCTCCGTTAATAAAGAGATGTCCATGTACATAAACAGACACATAAGATTATCTATGAGCTAAATATTTTCGTTTCAGAGATCCCGATTCAACGCTTTCCAAATTGTACAACGATTTGACAGAGAGAGGATATTTCACTATTTCGTAGTGACGCACACACGAATCCGCTTATGCGGACATGATACCTTTCGCTGATACCAGTGAAAATTTAAGAATCTGAGGTTTCATAGAGAGCTCCAAGATTTTTTTCCTGCCTGTTATTAATATTTAAGATCCCTTTCAAGTATAGTAACAGTTCTCATCAGCTTCAAATAGTTCTGCATCGACACAGAACAGAAAGCTCTGTTGTTGTAATTCAGGGTTACCCACAAGTACCTCCACGATTTCAGAAGACGACTGTGCGAAAACTCCTTCAAAGCAAACACCAGACACATACCTGCGGATAGAACACCCCTCCAAGTTCATATTCGTAATTTTTGCCATGGCGATGTTGTCCTAGGGAGCAAGCATGTCAGAGTACGTAGTTAAATCATCTACTCCACATTTTCGTTTCGAACTCTCACCTACAGACAGGGAACCCAATGAAAAGATTACTGGAAGCAGCACGCACTCGCGCCTTCCCAAAGAATTTGTATCAACGTCTTCAATGAATAACATGCACGTATTGACGCTTGCCGTGTCACAAGCGGTGCCCATGCTGAGCACCTGCAATGTGCGTTATAAACTGGAGAGATACTCTATCCACTGCTAAGTGTCAATTTCCAATATATCCTCTAATTTTCGCACTGTCATCTTCTGAAACCCCAGAGTACTTATGAATAACGCTCTATATCGACAGAAAATGGACTGATGTGGAGAAAATACATAGAATTGTATGTTTATGAGCGACATGACGTAAACACTAAGGGATATATTCCGGGCAAAATGGCCGAACACAAACTAAAGTTAAAAAATGACCAAATTCCTCCAGCTGTATTAAGGTGTTGGTTTTATTGGCAACTACTAATATTAGACACATACGATTGCTGTCAACAAGTATGGGCCTGAAGATGATGATGTAACAACATCAAAACTAGTTCCCAATAAAACCAACACTTTAATACAACTGGAGGAATTTCGTTATTTTTAACATATATTGTACTAGCTGACGTCCCAAGTCGTCCGTTTCAATTATGGATATACGAAGAACAAACTAAAGTGGATCATTGTTTTACATTTTGTAGACGTCTTCAGATAGCAACGGCTTTCAGAGTGTCTTGCAATAACGCTGCTATTACTCACCTGAAGAGTTTCGCAGTAGGTGGATGGACAGCAAGTAACAGCTGTTCCACCCTGTCCGATGTGTAGAACTCGAACAGTTTGCGGCCCCACACCCGAAACTCAGCGTCCGGATCGCGCTGGCAGTTGCACTTGACGCCAAAGGCGACGCTCCCGATGACATCTATCGTGAACCTAGCCGAAACGTCGCGAATCTCTACAACTTTCTCGCTCCTCGCTGCATCGTCCAGGACTTCCACCATCTCACGGCCGCATCTGTCTATCGTCTGCAAGCGGCAAATGTACAACCATATGAAGCTCTACATTTCATACGTGGTAAATGACATATGTACAAAGACGTCCAGAAGTAAATTTACAGTCGAATGACAGTTCCAACGTACAATCATATCAAGCTCTCCTTTTATTTTCGGGGTAAATGACATGTGCAAAAACGTTCAGGAATAAATTTGGCTTCGAGTGACAGGTTCGAGAGGAACAAACTATAGGAACAGGTCAAAGCAAGAATATTTAGTACGCTAATGAGCAACTCAGTTACATGTAGTTATTGTTTTGGAGAAAGGATGCTCCTGCCACAAATGCGATTGGAATAGTTCCGGATCACGTAACCAGGACGTCGACAAATGTGTTGGCCATCGGTGTGTCAGCGGAGCACAGAATAAGTTAGATAGTTGACAATGGACAGGTCGCGAATACCCGTTGTGTGGGACACTGCATTTCCGAAGACATTTTAAGCACTGGGCTTTAAATGTGTCACTGTGATAAGTGTGTATCTTGCATACTTTGATTCCGGGAAAACTCACGCTGTCAGAGGCAACCACGGTGGCCGACAAAGTCTTGAAGAGGTATTCTGGTATGGAGAATGTTTATATGGTACGTAGCGAACACATGTTAGTGTGCCATTGTCCCTCAACAGCGAATTTTGTAGGGTTCTACTGATGTATCGTGCTCATCCGTCTTTTCGCCCACAACATCTGCAGATAATGGAGGGCGCAGTCGCGCTCGAATTGTATCAAAATAATTTAAGAAACGAGCGTCAGTTGTGTCGTAGGACTGATAATTAAACAATAGAACAGCTCATTACAAGAATATGTCTTCCCTGAGGTGTATAACAGAGAAGGGGCGCGTTGAAGAAAAGACGATAGCTAAGTGCTTAACGTCCCGTTAACTACGAGGGCATCAGAGAAAGAGCTTTAGCTCATAGTGGGGCGGAATAGTTGCAGCGATCACTGTTACGGCCACTAAGGTGCAACACACTCTCTATTAAACAGAAAATATGGATAAACTGTAATCAGCATGAAACACAACAAAACAGTACCTAATAATTTTTTCGCATAATTTATTCTGCAACCATAATGTAGCTTTGATGTAATTTCTGTCAAAGGTACCTTTTAGTATTTCATTAACGTTGTTATATACGAGGGCTGTTCAGAAAGTAAGCTCCGATTGATCGCGAAATGGAAACGACTATGATAATCCGATAAAGCTTTGCACAGATGTGTTGGGCAGTGTCTCTAGTATGACCCTAGATAGCATCACGTCACTCCTCTCATTTCTGAGCTCACAGTGATCGCGTAAAGTTGTCTAGAGAATAGTGTCTCCCGCCAAGTACGAGGACCTGGTGAGAAATTTCGCCTGAAGCTATACAGCCAACATTACATAACTGTCGTGCAGTTTCTTCTACAAGGCAATATTCTCAGCCGCATTCTGAAGGGGCAATGAAGATGCTCCTGCATCGTTTTCAATTGGAAATGTTTGACTACCCACAATACAGCCCGTAATTGACTCCCCCTGCGTTTCATTTCTGCTCACATGAACCGCTGGCTATGAATACAACATTTTGGCACAGAAAACGAGCTGTAGGCCAGCGTAGAGAATTGGCGGAAAGCACTGGCGGCTGTCTTTTATGATGAGGGTATTGGAAAGTTGGTACAACGCTACGACAAACGTCTTAGTCAGAACGGCAACTACGTAGAGAAGTAGCTGGATGGTGTAGCTAACTGTTAAAAATAAAACATTTCTAATTTTCACTGTGGTTCCCATTTCGCGATCAATCGGAGCTTACTTTCTGAACAGCCCTCGTAGTTAAACGTCAAAGAATTATCTCCAATGAACTGATTAAAAAAGAGTATTGTAATTAAGATGTAACAGGAACGCTTGCCTGGTCAGGGAAGTTTGCGACTGAACAGAGCCAAAGAACACGTTTGAAGTGAGGAGTAGTGTCGCTGGGCGCGTTATGCGCGGAGTCGGTCAGAAGTAGTCGGCGGTGAGAGATGCTAGCGACTTGCGGTCTAGTGCAGACGTGGTGCGCCGGAATGTAAGGAATAAACTGCAAGATTTTAATACACACATCAAAAAAAGTTTTGCATCACCTCGGTTTCGAGAGTTCCGGAACCTGCACAGAAAATTGGAATAGAAATCAACATAAACGTCATTTCCGCCCATTTTATTTCTCATGAAAACCACACATTGGACGTTGTACCACCATACAGCGAGACGTACAGAGGTGGTGGTCCAGAGTGTTGTACACACCGATACCTCTAATACCCAGAAGCACGTCCTCTTGCATTGATGCATGTCTGTATTCGTCGTGGCATACTATACAAAATTTCGTGAAGACACTGTTGGTCCAGATTGTCCTACTCCTCAGCGGTGATTCGGCGTAGATCCCTCACAGTGGTTGGTGGCTCACGTCGTCCATAAACAGCCCTTTTCAATCTATCCCAGGCATGTTCGATAGGGTTCATGTCTGGAGAACATGCTGGCCACTCTAGTCGAGCGCTGTCGTCAACCTGAAAGAAGTCAGTCGCAAACTGTGCACGATGGGGGCGCGAATTGTCGTCCATGAAGACGAATGTCTCGCCAATATGCTGCCGTTATGGTTGCACTGTCGGTCGGAGGATGGAATTCACGTATCGTACAGCCGTTACGCCGCCTTCCATGACCACCAGCGGCGTACGTCGGCTCCACATGAGGCCACCCCAAAATGGCAGGGAACCTCCACCTTACTGCACTCGCTGGACAGTGTGTCTAAGGCATTCAGCCTGACCGGGTTTCCTCCAAACACTTCTCCGACGATTGTCTGGTTGAAGGCATAAGCGACACTCGTTGGCGAAGAGAAAATGATGCCAATCCTGAGCGGTCCATTCGACGTGTTGTTGGGCCCATTTGTACCGCGCTGCATGGTTTCGTGGTTGCAAAGATGGACCTCGTCATGAACGTCGGGAGTGAAGTTGAGCGTCATGTAGCCTATTGCACACAGTTTGCGTTGTAACGCGACGTCATGTGGCTGCACAAAAAGCATTATTCCAACATGGAGGTGTTGCTGTCAGGGTTCCTCCGAGCCATAGTCCGTAGGTAGCGGTCATCCACTGCAGTAGTAGCCCTTGAGCGGCTCGAGCCTGGCATGTCATCGACAGTTCCTTTCTCTCTTTATCTCCTCCATTTGTGTTGTAACTGCGACCAGGACGGTGGCGGGGTATCACTGACGGAAGGCGCGGCGGGACCCGCGGAGAGGCCCGCGAACAACAACACAACGGACAAGGACGGACACGACCACCGTAGGACAGAACGAATACGACAAGACCGAACAACAGAGTCACAAGGAAACAAACTCGTACACGAACCAGGAAGAAAGCAGTCTAGCGCAAGCGAGGTGTAAACCGACGTAAGCGAGATTAGACTGACCGGCTGAGCTTTTTTTTTTCCTTTATTGTAATTTTAATCACCTGATACAGGCGGGCTGGCAGCAGCATGGTACGCTGCTCTTCAGCCTTAAGTGGAACAATAACATGACATATAGGTGATACAGACAAGACAGTAAAAACGGCGGGCAAAAAAAGGAGATACAAAAAACAATAAACACGAAGCCGTTCACGCTGGACGCGAAAAAACAGTAACACTTGGGGACACGGCGCACAGAACACGCATGACGGCGACGGCACACGTGAACAGTTGAGGCGTGACGGTGACAGAACACTAAACACAAATCGAGGCACACACACAGCACACAGATGGCGATTATCTCCGGCGCGCGAAAGTCCACTGAGCGTGTACGAGTCCGGGGACCTGCCAAGAGTGGAGGAGGAGGAGGAGGAGGGGAATGGGAGAGGGGAGAGAAGAGAGAAGAGATGCCATGGGCAGAGGAGAGAGGGGGAGGGAGGAAGGAGGAGGGGAAGCCCGGGGGAAGAGGGGCGGAGGAAGGGGGGAGAGGAAAGAGAAGGGAAGGGAAGGGAGGGAGGGAGGGAGCCTGAAGGATAGGACACAGGAAGTGGGGGGGAGGGTCAAAGTTGATAGGAGGGGTAGATGGAGGGGAGGAGGACATCATCAGGGAGGGGGAGCTGGCGGAAGCCACCTTGGGAGAGGGTAAGGAGGGTGGAGAGATGGAGACCGGGTGGGACGTGGGAATACAGGTGCTGCAGCGGGCGGGGGTGGGAGAGGATTGGGGAGACGAGCGGGTGAGGAGGATCGAGTTTATGGGAGGTGTACAGGATCCGTATCCTTTCGAGGAAAATGAGGAGGTGGGGGAAGGGGATGAGATCATACAGGATCCGCATGGGGGAGGGGAGACAGATGCGATAGGCAAGGCGGAGAGCATGGCGTTCAAGGATTTGGAGGGATTTATAAAAGGTAGGGGGGGGCGGAGATCCAGGCTGGATGGGCGTAACAAAGGATAGGGCGGATGAGGGATTTATAGGTGTGGAGGATTGTGGAGGGGTCCAGACCCCACGTACGGCCGGAAAGGAGCTTGAGGAGACGGAGGCGGGAACGTGCCTTGGCTTGGATTGTCCGGAGATGGGGAGTCCAGGAGAGGCAACGGTCTAGGGTGACGCCAAGGTACTTAAGGGTGGGAGTGAGGGCGATAGGACGGCCATAGACGGTGAGATAGAAATCAAGGAGGCGGAAGGAAGTGGTGGTTTTGCCTACAATGATCGCCTGGGTTTTGGAGGGATTGACCTTGAGCAACCACTTGTTGCACCAAGCAGTGAACCGGTCAAGATGGGATTGGAGAAGGTGTTGGGAGCGTTGCAGGGTGGGGGCAAGGGCAAGGAAGGCGGTGTCATCGGCAAACTGGCTGAGCGAGTGGCCGGTGCTTAAGTACGCTATCGGGGACGCCGCTATTGGCCGCTGGGACCACGTGTTCCACTGTGGCGCCCCCACACTAAAAGCGGGCCAGGAGGCGCGCGCCGCCACAGCTTACGGTGCAGCGACCTCTATGGGTCTTCGACGTCCATGACGTCTGGCGCGGATTCAAATTCCGCGGCGCGCGGTACCAGAATTTGTTTCACTCCGAGACGCCTGGACACTTTTCTCGTAGAAAGCCCTTCGTGACACAAAGTAACAATGCGGACGCGATCCAACTGCGGTATTGACCATCTAAGCATGGTTGAACTACAGACAACACGAGCTGTATACCTCCTTACTGGTGCAATGACTGGACTGATCGGCTGTGGGTCGCCCTCCATCTAATAGGCGCTGCTCATTTATGGTTGTTTACATCTTTGGGCGGGATTAGTGACATCTCTGAACAGTCAAAGGGACTGTGTCTTTGATACAATATCCACAGTCAATGTCTAACTTCAGGAGTCCTGTTAACCGGGGTGATACAAAACTTTTTTTTTTATATGTGTAGTAGAAGCTAGTGAACCGCTATCTCCAAGATATTTCATTAACAGGTTGTCGATCATCAGTGAGAGAGTAAGCTTTTGCAGCCGCTGTGTGAAAGGGTTCAACTGTGGCTATAACATGTTTACACTGCTGTGGCGTTGTTAGTGCGACGTGGTGTGGCTTTTGGAAACTTCCATCACATGTCATTACTTGCGGCACTATATAAAGTGCATTTTTCTGTGCGGTAACTGAATGTACGTATGTTTAGCAAAACAATCTGGGGATTCCAGATATCGCTTCCTGCTGTTTCTACAGCGAGGTTTGATGTTAGAGGGACTACGTGAGGATTGTCTATCAAATGGTGTTGGTTTGTTGTTTGGGCTTTATCCCTAGAAAGATGTCAGGCTTTGAATGCGGAGAAGGACGATGAAGGTCAATACCCGATCTGATCTCGCTTACTGTGGTGTGAATGGGAAATTCATTTTATGAAACAACCTCACTTCATCAAAATTTTGCTGTGCTGCATACGACAGCTCAAAATAGTGCTATGTTGCATCGATATCTCATACGTTCTTGCTATTGTTAATAGTGTTGTTAATTTCAGTTCCTCTGTCCAAAAATATCTTTATCGGGTGCTTGAGTAATTATTATATGACACACTAAAGATTTAGCATAGGGCTGTTAATACATTTATGCGTCAGCTCTGTGCCTATACCGTTTATAACTGGTGCAACTTCTTGTCAATGAAAAAATGCGAGCGTAGTTGTTATATATTCTGCTCGTAACACTTAGAGAGCAAATTATTGATTTCAGACAAACCTAAACACGTTTATCGTGAGAACGTAATTTTTGTTGAAGACACAATGTTCGGAGGTTAAAAAGAGCAGAAAATAGTTCTGTTCAGCAACATCGATTATGCTACTCGCCTAGAAGCGGAACTGTAAACGTCTGTAGTATGAGTCCCAGTCTTCATCTTCAGGATGAACAGGCGCGATTGGCGGTGGTGGACGCTGTCCAGGATTGATGAGCTACTGTAACATAAACTGCTGCTGTGCCACAGTCCAAGTCCATCGGAATGCAGAATTAACATGAATGGATTCAGGTGATCGGCCAGCCGCGGTGGCCGAGCGGTTCTAGGTGCTTCAGTTCGGAACTGCGCGACTGCTACGGTCGCAGGTTCGAATCCTGCCTCGGGCATGGATGTGTGTGATGTCCTTAGGTTAGTTAGGTTTAGGTAGTTCTAAGTTCTAGGGGCTGATGACCTCCGATGTTAAGTCCCATAGTGCTCAGAGCCATTTGAACCCATTTTTGATTCAAGTGATCAGACATGATGCTTACGTACGTGTATCGTGTCTAGACGTATCAGGGGTCACATATCACTCCAACTGCACGCGCCCCACACCATTATAGAGCCTCCACCAGCTTGAAGAGTCCTCTGCTGACATGGAGTCTCCATAGATTCATGAGGTTGTCTCCATACCCGCACACGTCCATCCGCTCTATACAATTTGAAACGAGACTCCTCCGACCAGGCAACACGTTTCCAGTCATCAACAGTCCAACGTCGTGTTGATGGGCCGAGCCGTGGCGTAAAGCTTTGTGTCTTGAGTCATCAAGGGTACACGAGTGAATCTTCGGCTCAGAAAGCCCATATCGATGATGTTTCCTTGAATGGTTCACACGCTGACACTTGTTGATGGCCCAGCATGGAAATCTGCAGCAATTTGCAGAAGGATCGCACTTCTGTCTCTTTGAACGATTCTCTTCAGTCTACATCTACATCTACATCTACATCCATACTCCGCAAGCCACCTGACGGTGTGTGGCGGAGGGTACCTTCAGTACCTCTATCGGTTCTCCCTTCTATTCCAGTCTCGTATTGTTCGTGGAAAGAAGGATTGTCGATATGCTTCTGTGTGGGCTCTAATCTCTCTGATTTTATCCTCATGGTCTCTTCGCGAGATATACGTAGGAGGGAGCAATATACTACTTGACTCTTCGGTGAAGGTATGTTCTCGAAACTTTGACAAAAGCCCGTACCGAGGTACTGAGCGTCTCTCCTGCAGAGCCTTCCACTGGAGTTTATCTATCATCTCCGTAACGCTTTTGCGATTACTAAATGATCCTGTAACGAAGCGCGCTGCTCTCCGTTGGATCTTCTCTATGTCTTGTATCAACCCTATCTGGTACGGATCCCACACTGCTGAGCAGTATTCAAGCAGTGGGCGAACAAGCGTACTGTAACCTACTTGCTTTGTTTTCGGATTGCATTTCCTTAGGATTCTTCCAATGAATCTCAGTCTGGCATCTGCTTTACCGACGATCAACATTATATGATCATTCCATTTTAAATCACTGCTAATGCGTACTCCCAGATAATTTATGGAATTAACTGCTTCCAGTTGCTGACCTGCTATTTTGTAGCTAAATGATAAAGGAGCTATCTTTCTATGTGCTCGCAGCACATTACACTTGTCTACATTGAGATTCAATTGCCATTCCCTGCACCATGCGTCAATTCGCTGCAGATCCTCCTGCATTTCAGTACAATTTTCCATTGTTACAACCTCTCGATACACCACAGCATCATCTGCAAAAAGCCTCAGTAAACTTCCGATGTCATCGACCAGGTCATTTATGTATATTGTGAATAGCAACGGTCCTATGACACTCCCCTGCGGCACACCTGAAATCACTCTTACTTCGGAAGACTTCTCTCCACTGAGAATAACATGCTGCGTCCTGTTATCTAGGAACTCCTCAATCCAATCACACAATTGGTCTGATAGTCCATATGCTCTTACTTTGTTCATTAAACGACTGTGGGGAACTGTATCGAACGCCTTGCGGAAGTCAAGAAACACGGCATCTACCTGTGAACCCGTGTCTATGGCCCTCTGAGTCTCGTGGACGATTAGCGCGAGCTGGGTTTCACATGACCGTCTTTTTCGAAACTCATGCTGATTCCTACAGAGTAGATTTCTAGTCTCCAGAAAAGTCATTATACTCGAACACAATACGTGTTCCAAAATTCTACAACTGACCGACGTTAGAGATATAGGTCTATAGTTCTGCACATCTGTTCGAAGTCCCTTCATGAAAACTGGGATGACCTGTGCCCTTTTCCAATCCTTTGGAACGCTACGCTCTTCTAGGGACCTACGGTACACCGCTGCAAGAAGGGGGGCAAGTTCCTTCGCGTACTTTGTGTAAAATTGAACTGGTATCCCATCAGGTCCAGAGGCCTTTCCTCTTTTGAGGGATTTTAATTGTTTCTCTATCCCTCTGTCGTCTATTTCGATATCTACCATTTTGTCATCTGTGTGACAATCTAGAGAAGGTCCTGTTCTTCGGGGCGTCAGCATTGTCGGGGATTTGATGTTTTACCGGATTCCTGATATTCACAGTACACTTGTGAAATGGTCGTAAGGGAAAATCCCCACTTCATCACTACCGCGGAGATGCTGTGTCCCATCGCTCGTGCGCCGACTGTAACAACACGTTCAAGCTCACTTAATCTTGATAACCTGCCATTGTAGCACCAGTAACCGAGCTAACAACTGCGCCAGACACATGTCTTATATAGGCGTTGCCGACACCAGCGCCGTATTCTGCCTGTTTACATATCTCTCTATTTGAATACGCATGCCTGTTCCAGTTTCTTTGGCGCTTCAGTGTATATAGTGTGTTAAAGGTGTAGTCACAGATATTTTGATAATTGCTACCTTAATATGCAACCTCTTCAGTGTGATGGTTGTTTATTCTCTGCACCTAACAGTCTTCCCGCAAATATATCACGTAATATACTACCTAATATTTTCTGCACAGTCGTATCTGCACCGCAAAGTAGACTAACTTGTCAGCATAGACAATCCGTTTTGCGTGCACACACCCACACTTTTGTGCGTGTCCTCGTGCCTGAAAAAATCTGAACCTATGAGTCTTTCTCTATCGTTGAGCGAAGCAGATGCATTATAAGTAACGGGGAATGTTTATCAATGATACTGACGAAACAAATAAAAACTGGTGAGTTCAAAAACGAAGCCTCGGGTAAATTATTTACTGTTTGATAGGACACACATCGAGGCATTACAAAATCGTCAGTTTTGTAACGGTAGGGGGGAGGGGAGGTAAAATTGTAGAGGGAGATGAAGGTTTGAATACCGTAAGCAGTTTCAAATGCACGTAGACTACAGTAGCAGAATAGAAAAGAAGAGGGTTGTGCGGGATAGATTAGCGTGGAGAGCAGCATCAAACCAGTCTTTGAACTGTAGACCATATCAACAAGTGTGGCCAGCAGTTCCCTTAATAACTTAATTACAGCGTCTCTACAACTAACTCGCAGCACATAATCAAGATAGAAAGCTGGCGTTTGCAGAGAGCTGAAGTTATTCGTTTTACTTTGAACCTTAACGCCTTCTTTCTCGAGGGAGGCACAGAGCTTTGTCTTCAGCTGTCTGTAGCCGCCGTATGGTTTGTCAAGCTCAGGTGACTTCTGTATGGAAGAAGGGTAAAAGAACGGACTAGCAGAATTATAGACCATGTTCTTAACATCGGTTTACTGCAGATTTGTTGAGAACATTCTAAGTTCAAATACAATTTCTTTATTTGATTACGTCATATGCCAACAAACACTGAGTGATATTTATAAAGATACGATCACATTCATTGGGACTGCAGGCCCACGATGTCCTTGGAGAAGGGTTGAATCGTCCGGGGGTGGCAGCAGTGTCAAAGATTGCACTGCCAACAGTGGTTTTCGACCGCGAAATGTGTGGGAATCAACGCCCGATGGGTTATGGTGGTTTCATTGACGCCGTTCATGGCACCCCCTAGGCGTTTTTGTGTCGATTATGAACGGTGGTCTGAAATGTTTCCCTCGGCCACCCGCAAGAAAACTGCGTGATTTCAACTCTGGGCGTCGCTGTTCTGGTCATCATCACAAAAGGGTCATACTGTGGGTCGGAGTCGATGTGACCACCTTTCTATCGTGTGAGACGTCCATAGACACATTGTGCAGAATTATGGCGAAATATGGTACCCACGTGGCATCATTAACTCCCCTTACACCTCAGATCAACTTTCAAATGGCTCTAAGCACTATGGGACTTAACATCTGTGGTCATCAGTCCCCTAGAAGTTAGAACTACTTAAACCCAACTAACCTAAGGACTCCACACATATCCATGCCCGACACATGATTCGAACCTCCGACCGTAGCAGCAACGCGGTTCCGGACTGAAGCGCCTAGAACTTTCGAGCTCTGGTATTTTTCTCATGTATCGAGACCTTACTGTCTGAAACGTCGCCGACTCCGAAGGTGACGTTGCCTGGTTCCACACAAAGCCCTTGCAGAGAAAGGGTGTACGCACCTTTGAGCCAAATTTCAAACTTTTGCGTTGCAATAGGAGATAATCAAGAGGTTTCGAAAAACTGAGAAAGGTTGTACGCACCTTTGAGCCAAATTTCAATCTTCTGCGTTGCAATAGGATATAATTAAGAGGTTTCGAAAAACTGACCCTTTAATTATGTTGCACAGTGTATTTTGCGTTTCTTTGTAATGACTGCACTTGAAGCAACCAAAATCATTTCCTCTGAATGAAACATTTTGGAACTGAGTAGCTCTACAGTTTACTGTCAGGCGGCAGTTCAGCTACCGTGAGACTTGAATTCTGTGCCCTGAACCCTCATCTGTACTACTACAAAATACGAGGATAATCCCAAAAGTAAGATCTCCTATTTTTTTATATGTACAGAACTCTGTTTATGTGGCAGTTGGTCACACTATTATGAAGAGTGCTTCACGCGCTGTGTGTAAACATGCGCACGCTACGCTGAGGCGCTCACTCTTGGCTTGGCAGCCGTTGAGAATGCAGTTCCCGTTGGATGTTACAGCCAAGTGCGAATTGCGCGCAGTTATTCGGTTTTTGAACGCAAAGGGCACTGCGCCGATTGAAATCCATCGCCAATTGACGAAAGTGTATGGTGATTCGTGCATGGATGTCAAAAATGTTCGTAAGTGGTGTAGAGAGTTTGCAGCTGGTCGGACCGAAGTTCACGACGAACAAAGGAGCGGGAGACCGTCAATTTCTGAGGAGACAGTGTTGAAGGTTGAGCAAAGCATGCGTGGAGATCGGCGGATCACCCTGGATGATCTCTGCACGTTGGTTCCTGAGGTTTCCCGAAGCACCGCTCACAGAATTTTAACGGAAACATTGAACTACCGGAAGGTGTACGCAAGATGGGCGCCACGCATGCTGACTGAGGACCACGTGCGGCAACGTGTTGATGCTTCCCGCGCATTTCTTCACCGCCTAGCAGCCGAACAGGACTACTTTCTGGACTCAATTTTCACGGGTGACGAAACCTGGGCATAACACTTTACACCTGAGACCAATCAACAATGACGCCAGTTCATAACTTTATGGACAGCATGGCGGCGAGCTGGTATGACATGGGCGTACAAGAACTTCCACAGCCTCTACAAAAATGCATCGACAGAAATGGTGATTATATCGAAAAATAGCTAAATGTTCAAGCAGTAAACCGATGTAAACCATTGTAGAAATAAACAGGTCTATGTACTTATAAAAAAATAGGAGACCTTACTTTTGGGATTACCCTCGTATATACATCATATCTTAGCAAACATGGACAGTTAAGGAAATTTACCTCGCGAAGAAACAAAATTTAACCTCACTTTACACAGAAGTGATAAAAGTTGATATCATTCCAGAAAATGTATCGCTACATTTTACTGTCGTTCTATAGTCTCTAATTGCTGTTAGACGTCACCATGTTTTAAAAATTTTGTTTCTGCTCACCTCGAACATCATTTTTAACTTCCCCGAGGTGAACGCCGGGGTCAGCTTGGAGCGCAGCCTCTTCCACTTGCTGCCGTTGAGAAACAGCAGGTGGTGGTTGAGCGGCTCGCTGTCATCGAACGGTATGCACCTGTCCTGGAACGCGTCGAAGTCCTTGACCAGAACGTCGCGAATGAGATCCGGGTCGAACACCAGGAAGGCTGGTGCGTAGAGTGCGTAAAACCCAAGGAAGCGCTCATCTGTGGCAAGACAAAGCTGTGCAGAACCACTTTTCTGCGGAAAAGCACCGTGGAAACAGAAACAACAAAAGCGCAAGAAACAATAACTGAAATAGAGAAGATTACAGAAACGGAAGCAGTTCAGAACGTCCATACGCACCCCGATGTCGCTTGTAGATTTCGTGTAGCTTAAGTTCAATCCTCATCTTTCCGAACAAAGCGTCTTTTCCTAGGCTTCCGTAAGGGAAAACTGTTTCCGCCTGTGGAACGCCTTTTTTCGTCCAGTAGGAATACCAGGAGAGGAAGTAGAGGTAGACGGCGGCGGCCAGCACCAGAGCGACGCCCGTCGCCGCACCCCACCAAGACTCCAGCACAATCGCCATGACGCTCATCGTGGTGCTTGTGGGAACCAGCAGATCTCGTGTTACCTTGCTGACGACGGCCTGGAATGGAAGATGCCGGAGTGGACACAGGAAGTTTATAGTAACGGCACTACTGCAACATCTACTAACAGCTATTGGCTACATAACTTTCAGGATGTTATGCATTAAATGATCATTCTAATGGACAACAGTTGCTTCATGAAAGATAACGCAGCTGTTGTGACTCAATAATCCTCCATAGGATGATTTCACCTTATCTGTTGAAACATCTTTTTTTTGTTTTATCTCTGGACCGTTATCGATCTAGCATTCTTTTTCACAGTAAGCATGTGGAAGAAAGAACTAGAAATAGTGTGAAGTCGTTATAAATCTAAAATCGGCGCCTTTTTTTTTTTTTAGAAACTGCAACCTGTATCGCCCAACCCAGTCCTAAGAAAGCGTAGCTAAGTCTGCTCCCACTGACCCTAAATTGACCGTCCTCAACAGCCATATCGAAGGACCACTCCATCCAAACGATTCCTTACGTCCCGCACCCACAGCAGAACTGTAATCCTTTTCGTAATCCAAGTTCTCAAAACTATCCATCCCTTTCAACGAACCTGTATTCTCCAACAAATAACACTGGCTACTCATTCCGTATTTCATCTTGTGAGGGGCACACTTGGACGTGGAACCAGATTTTGTAATATAATTCATGAAAAATGACCTGAAAGCGATTGTCATATGTAGAAGAGACTGTATTTTTGACACCACTGAATCAAAGATGTCGCCTGAGTGGCAGAATCGATTCTAAGTAGGGGCGCGCTGAGCGCGGTAGCAGTCGCCGTCGCCGTTGCACTCTTGTATAGGTAGGATTGAAACGTCCCCTTAGAAAAATTATAGAAGACTGTGCTTAAACTGACACACAATATTTTTTAGCGCAACGCAATCTGACTTTCAGAAATCCCTACAAAGGAATGGCCCTGACTAACATTAACCTGTACCTTTCACAAATCACTTACCTCACAAAAATCTTCATTTCTCGAACTACTGCAATACAGCGAGCGCCACTACTGCCAGCTAAATAAAAGATTCAAACTACGGAAGGCACTAACTACTGATAGGCATAGTTAGCAAATGAAAGATTTTGATAGAGAACAATGTATTTACCTTAATAGTGTTGAAAAATCATAATATACATAGCAGTTCATGACATCCAGTGTTACAAATTTCAAAACTCCGCCATCTCTCTCCCCACATCCACCACTGCTGGCGGCTCACCAACTGCGCAACGCTACGCGCTGTTAACATCCAGCTGCCCAACACTACAATGGCAGACAACAATGCAAACTAGCCACAGATTGCACACAGCACAGCCAGTGATTTACATACAGAGCGCTATGTGGCGTTACCAATAAAAAAACCTATACAGTGTACTTACAGGATGTAATGCTTAAAGCTAGTGGCTAGCTGTGAGAATTTAGTTGCTGGTCTATGGACGCAGCATAATACAGTTTTTATAAATTGAAGTGATGAATGGTGTTGGTTGTGCTCACACAGAGTCCGTAAATGTCAGGTCGTAGTTATTTCTATAAAAGTGTGAAGTATGTATCATTAATTTGTAAGGCTATAAGAACATCAAGAATTGAACTAATATTGATCGTTAACAATGTGACCATTGTCCATGGCAATTAGAGAAGAGCAATGAATTGATGCTGTAACTCAAAGATAAAGCAACTGGAAGAAATTTGTAAGGTAATAAAATTTTGTATATTTAGTTTTAAGTATGCAGCAGCAAGCACAATGTGGATTTCGCTAATTTTTACAGTGCTGACCCTTGAGTGTATGAACCAAGTATTTTCCATCAGATTTAATGTATGGATTGATTAGGTATACCTGATATGTAATATTTTGTGTGCTTAGTAATCCTGATACAAAAATCTTAAATTTTGGAATTTATTTTGTCAAACTATGTCAAACTTTTTGTCATCCAAGTGTTTTTAATTGCGACAGTAAGTGAGAATTGTAGAACAGTTGAGAAGTTTACTGATTTTGAAGTTGATGCAAAATGTTTCATATCAGATTTTGTGACGGAGAAACTTTATTTTGAATACAATTTCCAAACTGAAGCATTTGGTCTTAGGATATCCCCTTATCAGCACCTCATCCTCTTCCATGTCGTGTTTATTTGAACCCAATGAATATTTTTTTTAAAGAAATCGTTTTTCAATCAGAGTCAGAAAAATATTAATGTGCCAGAATCAGAAAAGTGTTAATGTTTGTAACAGCTTCAATGCGGCCAGTATTGCACAGCGCTGGCCCAATATCCAGTATTTCCACTGAACGTTTGCAAGGTTATTCGTTTATCAACCAATCTACTGACATTATTTGTATGAAGCTATTTTACGGCTGGCATTGCACTTAGCTATGCCAAGATTGAATATTTTCTATGCCTACTGTGGAGAGAACAGAACACCGAGATTACATCCGTTGCGACTCTATAACTAAGGCAAATTTGTTTCATTGTTTATTTTCACAGGGAATTATGTCAGGTTATTATACAGGGCCATAGAACTGGGTGCTCGTGAGACTGGATAAATTTCAGGATTAATTTAAATATGAAAACTGCGTATTGATATTGCGGATTAAGTCATTTGCTCAACAACACATCACACATTAAATATCCATGACACAAACATTACGCATTACATATTCATTGGCAAACAAAACCTTTTTTTATAAAGAATGTTATACTTGGCGACAGCTCTGCCAGTCGTTCGCTCTGTGAAATTCTTGATATTTAAAATAGTTAGGTTCTGTTCTTTCAACCACTCTGTAGCTATAACAGTCTCTTTCGCAACGCAATTTACTAACTTGTAAAAAAGTTCTTCCACAGTTCATCGGCATTCTTATGCTCCGCTTTGTTTTCCACTGATGTGATTGTTCAATATTTTTTGTCTTTGGCTTTGTACTCTGCATCTGTTAAGATGCCGCGCAAAGGTGTTAAGCTTCCGGCGTTATTGAAACAATTAGAGATACCGAAATAGACGATTTTCCGATTATTGACAACAATGTTGAGAATGATAGTAACCACTCTGCGGGGAGCAGAAGAAGAAGGAAACCTGAATTCCGTTTCTCAAAATAATGTATAGTTTACCGACAATTTGATTTCACCTAGTTTATCATCTGCTCTGACTGACATAGCGGACGACGCTGAGGTAAATGTTTCTAGCCTGCAGGTGTCAGAACACGATTTTTTACCGAATCCGGCCAATAAACTTCCCAATTCTTGTACAGTGAGTCAGAATACCAATAGTATGTCAGAGGCAAAGCAGTGGAAAGTACTCAATCAAACAAAGGAGACGTCCATGGTTGTAGATGATGTCTCCGCACCACGAAACACAACACAGGTGACACCCGACACATCAGTTGAAAAGAATACGGAAGCGATGCTTCAAATTCTCATGCAAATGATGGTTAAACAGAATAACAAAAATGATGAACAATTTCCCATCATACGAGAAGAATAATGTTCCGTGATACAAGAAATACGAGGTAAACAAGTTGATTGGTTCAAATGGCTCTGAGCACTATGGGACTTAACATCTATGGTCATCAGTCCCCTAGAACTTAGAACTACTTAAACCTAACTAACCTAAGGACATCACACAACACCCAGTCATCACGAGACAGAGAAAATCCCTGACCCCGCCGGGAATCGAACCCGGGAACCCGGGCGTGAGAAGCGAGAACGCTACCGCACGACCACGAGCTGCGGGCGAACAAGTTGATACCACCACTCAGTTCAATGAACAACTTTGCAGCATACGTGACGAGCTTCAATCGTACACAGAAACGACTGAACTGACAACCGTTAAGGCCAGTGAAAAACGACTTTCCGATAAAGTTGAAGCCATAGCCAGGCAATGCGCAGACACTACCAAACCGTTGAGAGATGACATTAATGCTTTAAGACATTAATGTAGTGAAACCTACAAAAAGCTTACATACGAAATCCAATCAGTTAATGAAAGGTAGATCAACAAGACACTCGATTAGATGCACAGCTTAAAGTTCACACTGTGACCTCAGAAAAACGTTACAAAGTCTTCCTCCGTAAACACACAGTTTTTACACACAGTTTTTACAGTCATTAGCATTACAAAGACAGGAAGTAGAACAGCAGTTGATCAATAGTCGTATAACCCACGTAGACGCTAGTATAAATTCTGTTACAGACGTTGCCACGTCGATAATGTCACATCCAATTAAAAAAACCATCGACAACACAGAGCAAAATTTTACAAGAAATTAACCAGGACCTACATTAAGCGACATGAAATCCGCGTCGCAAATGTCACATCCTATTAAAAAACCCATCGACAACACAGAGCAAAATTTTACAAGAAATTAACCAGGACCTATATTAAGCGACATGAAATCGTCAGTTTTTCCTCTGACGCTACCGTCAGCGACAGCAGTTTGGTAATTTAGGAAAACATTAATGAACACATTGTGCCTACCAAATCTGGTAACAAAACTAAGTTTCCCACGTCAGAAATTTGATTGCTATTCCCCACCGATCGATTTGCAGACCAGATTCATACAGCCAAATCAATCCTCAACAAATCACTTTTATTTTCCTCAGATTAATGATGCGAACAATCAAACATCAGACGTCACATTCAGTCTTGACACAGAACAGAGTTTGTTTCCTTCCTAACAACACTTCTGTTCGATCTACTATTGCTACGGATTCATGTGAAACCACGCAATATACCACCATTCCGTTTATCTCTTTCAAAGCAGCTACGTATAAACATGACAACCTACAGTCAGAACCCAAAATTAACAGCTACAAGAAGACGATGTCTTTTACTACAGAAAATAAAACACAGCAAAGTCGCACAGTTTCAGATGTTATTTTGAGTAAACAGAGTTTTATTATCGACGCTAAACCAGCCCAATCTGATGTCACAGCACGTATGAATGGTTGTCACAACAGTTCGAATTAATTTCAACAGCCCACTTCTAATTCTAACGAACAGCATATTCACTCTGATTACGTTAGAGAACTACAATTGACAGTACCTTTCATAAAAAAATATCATCTTATGGCACAGCTGACCTTACACTGCCAAGCAATATTTGTGATATTTCAGATAAAATTTGTGAAACTGCTCAGAGTAATACTTTCAGCACCAGTACAGAAAAGCCTAAGCCACGAAAGCAACGCCGTAGAAAGCATATTCAGAAGACCAGTATATTTGCAGATGTCATTTTAAGTGAACAGGATTATTTTATCTACGATCAATCAGTTCCATGTAAATATACAGCCCGTCAGCATAATGCCAAAAACAGTTCTAAATTATTTTCGCATCAGATTACGGAAGGGGAAAAAATATTTTATATTCAATTCGCCGTTTATTTAATACAAGCAAACACGCAGGTTTTGATTTACCGACCCAGCACAGTTATCCTATACAAACTGAAAACAGTTCTGATAATGCGAAGATTTCTCAAATGTTACAAATTAATCAAGGTCAATGGCAACGGATAGCACAGCCTATTGAGAATACAAGATGCCACGGACAGACAGTATGATATCTGCGACAGGTAAGTGGCACGCCGTCCTTGGAACCAGCAGCGATGCGGTCAACAACACCGTCGGGCCGCACAGCTGCACGCCACAGCTTACTTCAAAGTAATGTAGCGCTACGCCGACCAAAACAAAACTCTCCTCCACATATATCAGGCCCACTGACGTCAAATCTGTTTCCTTTTACTCGCAATGCCCATCTGATTTAAAAGCTTCGCACAGATCCTACGAAACTAATCGCAAAGTCATCAACAGCAAATCAGTTAACAACAAAATAACCACGTTTCAATACCACCAGCACTTAACTATCAAGCATATTTATTTGAAAACATCGATGTCCAAAAATAATCACATCTACATTCATATGAAAAAAATTATGCCAAGCGAAACACAGAGCTGGATTAGTTATGTTGCGCGATGTAAATACAACAAGGAGATTCTGCCATCACACAAATTACTTTTTATACGATTTTGCTTTCCCGGACTGCGACGTTACACAGTTCTGTCACTGATACACTGAATTTGTCTATTTTCTTTATAACTCTTTTGTAGCTATGCAACACCTGAATGATATGTACTGAATTTCAATTTGCGTAGTATAGCAATAATGAGAATTACTGAAATACCAATAAGGTAAGTTTTAGCGCCAAGAATAGGCTGCGATTATGAACGCAGCTATAAGCACGCTTATGTAAGTAGCAAGAATTTCAGAAGAAAATTTTACAGTATTTATTCTACGAAATTTCTATGTAACCAGCTACTTCATTTACACTACTGGTATGCACCAATTTTGATGACATAAATTATTTCTTCAGTTCGATGTCTTGCATTCTGAAGACAGCACACTACTGCTATTTATACGTATGTTTTCAATACATTTCACCTTTGTTTAAAAATTTTTTGCTACTTTTCAGGAACTAAGATATTTGGCATTAGTCTTGCAGAAGTCTTTATTTGCATTACCAGCAATTTATGAAAATTATGCATATTTTGGTTCTACATGCGGGTTCACATATCTATAAAACACACAAGACTTTTACTTCACACACTACCTATGTTCATATAAATTCTATTGTCACCTTGTTTTCACGATTCCTTGATTATTCAGCGTTTTATTAGGTGGCGTCGTGCCCGGTGGGGAGAATCTTGCAGGTCGGTTCTCTTACCGCAAGTTTAGGCTTTGCACATTTTTCTGTTTTCTTACGGGTGTACATGACAACAACAACTGGAAGATACCACATTTATTTTGACGTGTGTCCAGCCCCAGTGGGTCACATCTCTTGGGTGGTCTGACCACTGCAAACGGCAATTCAAACATTTCTTCGTAATAAGAAGTTGTGTCCTTTTGTATACAGCATCTATACAATTTATATTCATTTATTTCCTATGCTATTTTGTCGTTGCTGATACCATGTAATGTGCTACTTTTTTTATGATGCTATTCTACTCCACTTTGCCATTATTGCACACCCTATAATAACAAAATGAAATTATGTGTATTTATTTTTAAGTATGCAGCAACGCAATGTGGATTTCGCAAATTTTTAGTGCTGAACCTTGAATGTAGGAACGAAGTATTCTCCATCAGATTTAATGTATAGGTTGATTTGGTATACCCGATTTGTAATATTTTGTGTGCTTTGTAATCCTGATACAGAGAAGTTAAATTTTGGAATTTATTTAGTCAAACGATGTCGGACTTTTTGTCATGTAACAATCCAAGTGTTTTTAATTGCGACAGTAAGTGATAATTGTAGAACAGTTGAGAAATTCACTGATATTGAAGTTCATGTAAAATGTTTCATATCAGATGTTGTGAAGAAGAAACTTTTATTTTGAATACAATTTCCAAACTGAAGCATTTGGTCTTAGGATATCCCCTTATCAGTACCTCATTCTCTTCCATGTCGTGTTTATTTGAACCCAATGAATATCTTTTTAAAGAAGTTATTTTTCAATCAGAGTCAGAACAATATTAATGTGCCAGAATCAGAAAAGTGTTAATGTTTGTAACAGCTTCAATGCGGCCAGCATTGCACAGCGCTGGCTCAATATCCAGTACTTCCACTGAACATTTGCAAGGTTATTCATTTACCAACGGATCTACTAATATTATTTGTATGAAGCTATTTTACGGTCGGCATTGCAATTCACTGTGCCAAGATTGTATATTTTATATGCCTACTGAGGAAAGCGCAGAATACACAGATTATATCCGTTGCGACTCTAGAACTAAGGCAAATTTATTTCATTGTTTATTTTCACAGGGAATTTTATCAGTTTATTATACAGGGCCGTAGAACTACGTGCTCACAAAACTGGGTAAATTTTAGAGGCATTGATTTCATTATGAAAACTGGGTATTAAGATTAAGTCATATGCTCAACAACACGTCACACAGTAAATTTGTATGATACCAACATTACGCAGTACATATTCATCGGCAAACAGAAACACAAAACCCTTTTTAAAGAACGCTACATAGTGCCACAGCCACATACTCCTACAACCCCTCCCACATCACTTTCTCTCGTCTAGACACCCTTTTGTAATGCCAGTCCCATCCCAGATGGCGCAGCGTCACTACCCTCTAGCATTCACTCCCCACCATAAGTATGGCCAGTGCCTACTCATCCTATTTTATTACCCCAACCCTCGCAATACATATCCTGATGAGCCAAAACAATATGACCACCTGCTTAATAGTTTCTTTGTCCGTGTTTAGAACGAAATACATCACTAATTCCGTGTATCAGTAAGCCGACAGCTTGTAGGTAGGTTTGTGAAACTATGTGGAATGAGATGTCAACGCAAAGATCATGTAATACACGTAAATAACCAGCCATTGATTTATGTACGCGGTTATGGCGTCCTATAGCGACGCAGATGGGTCCCACAGTACTTGCATCCGGCGAATTTGGTCGCTGTACATCAGCATGAGTTCACTATAATGCTTCTCAAACAACTGTAGCACGTTTGTTGTTATTTTGTTGTTGTTATTGTTGTTGTTACAGCATCTGGAGGGTTCTCAACATCACGGTCATCAGCGCCCGTACGATGACTGTGTGAGGCGAATGGTGCTATAGCACACAAAATGAGGGTAACCTAAAACACACCATAAGACCACATACACTCCCTTGTACACATTTTTACATGAACACACGCAACTCGTCCGAACGGTACAATGGAGCAAGCGAGTCAAGGCTATGACTCCGAGACATGGACAATTATACTGTTAAAAGATGACATCGCCTTCGGGGAAGACTTCACGTATGAAGGGTTGCGGGTAGTTTGCAACTGTCAGCGTGTCTTCGATTACTACCACAGGTTCCATGCAAACGTAGGAGAATGTCTCACATTGCATAATACTGCTCACACCAGCCTGAGTCCGTGTCTCGCTGCACGTTTCGAGCCGCCGTTCACCTCGATTACGGCGTTTGTGGAGGCGGCCATCGACGTAGTTTAGTAAAAATGTGATTTACCGGAAGATCTGACGCCTTTCCAGCGATCAACAGTCGAATCCCGATGGTCCCGTGCCCACTGCAATCGTAATTGGCGATGTCGTTGGGTGAACGTAGCGGTGGTCTGCTGCGGAGCTCCATGTTCAACAATGTACGAAGTACAGTGTTCTCCAAAACACTTGTGCTTACACCAGCATTGTGCTCTTTCAGCAGAGATGCCACAGATCACCATCAACCCCACATTACAGATCAGACAAGCCTCGGAAACGCACATTACGAGAAGAGTCGTGGACATCCAACCATTTAGTTCATAGTGGTAGTTTCTCTGTACTTCTACCAGTTTCCATGCATGCTCACAACAGCAGCGCAGGAACGTACGATTAGCTTCGCCATTTTCGAAATACTCGTTCACAAGCTCTGCGCAATAGTAAGCTGCCCTTTGTCAAGTCGCTTATCTCAATGGATTTCTCCATTTGCAGCCCGTATCTTCGTTCCGATGATTCCCCATCCGTGTCTGCTCCGCTTACATACTTTTGTTACCGTATCACACGCCCGCAACGCCACCAGATGGCATCCGACGTCGCGGTGGGCAGTGGTCGTAATGTTTCGGCTGTTCAGTGTACATGTTGTTGTTGTTGTTGTTGTGGTGGTGGTGGTCTTCAGTCCTGAGACTGGTTTGATGCAGCTCTCCATGCTACCCTATCCTCTGCAAGCTTCTTCATCTCCCAGTACCTACTGCAACCTACATCCTTCTGAATCCGCTTAGTGTATTAATCTCTTGGTCTCCCTCTACGATTTTTATCCTCCACACTGCCCACCAATACTGTACATAATAAATGCAAAATTCACTTCTCCAATCCACTCTCTCATTTATTTGCTCAGACATACACAAATTCCTTTTACAGTCATTTACTTCCATTCCATCCGGTCTTTCCTATCTGGGGCTGGTCTTGAAGCCACAGAAGACGACCTCTGGTCGAATTACAGCAGCTCCTACATCAACACAGTCAGCTGCACAACGGTCACAACATTATTGTTCCCGCAGATATCCGTCACCAAATCTAAACAGTTCGACTCAGTTGAGCAAATTGAGCCAATGCTTTTGCATTTTTATATTTAACTAAGTAATTTCTAATACCTGTACAGCTGAAGCGCATATGCGCTATCGGGTAAAAAGTATCTGGGCGCCAAATAGTGGACATTAATGTGTGGTGTGTGCACACTTCGCCTTGATGACAGCTTGAACTCGGTTGGGTTACTTTCGATGTCTGAATGTCTGTGGAGGAATTGTTGCATATTCTTCCTTAATAGCCAAAAACAGAGAAGGTAATGATTATTATTTACTTATTTAATTATCTGCTCTTCACATTGATGCCCGGAAAGCTGAAGTCTGGAAAGCTAACATAGTCCATACAATCACATTTTTATGTATAGTAATAAATGTATGTGTTAATTATTTGTTTCTAGTACCTATAAATATTTTAAACAAGTGTAATTATACAAAAATGCTACTTACTACTAACAATTATTCTCTACCACTGTAAGGCTACATTTATCCAGGTATTATCGCTACTTAAGTAGTACAGATTCTGTTCTGTTCATTTTTTAGGATATATCTATAGTGTTCGAATTTGTTTCCACTGCTGGACCCCCCTCATAATGCCCCGGTCAACAGCATTGGCTGCCGGATTCCTTGGGCTTAGGGCAGCGTCAGCAACGTTCCCGTGCCCCTCTGCCACGTCTTAGAATTCAGAGTCCCGTATTCACTTGCATCAACGCAATGTAGATTTAATAAGTTTGCTTTAATTTACGTCTATGGTCACAATCTTTTCTGTTTAACAGATTACCGGTTTCGGTCTTTAATGACCATCATCAGATCTGTCTCATAAAAACAAAGTCCTAATGCACTGCAGCCATAGTGGCATTGTCAAATGTTAAATGCGGAATCAGCACCAGCATCGTGAAATACACTCCTGGAAATTGAAATAAGAACACCGTGAATTCATTGTCCCAGGAAGGGGAAACTTTATTGACACATTCCTGGGGTCAGATACATCACATGATCACACTGACAGAACCACAGGCACATAGACACAGGCAACAGAGCATGCACAATGTCGGCACTAGTACAGTGTATATCCACCTTTCGCAGCAATGCAGGCTGCTATTCTCCCATGGAGACGATCGTAGAGATGCTGGATGTAGTCCTGTGGAACGGCTTGCCATGCCATTTCCACCTGGCGCCTCAGTTGGACCAGCGTTCGTGCTGGACGTGCAGACCGCGTGAGACGACGCTTCATCCAGTCCCAAACATGCTCAATGGGGGACAGATCCGGAGATCTTGCTGGCCAGGGTAGTTGACTTACACCTTCTAGAGCACGTTGGGTGGCACGGGATACATGCGGACGTGCATTGTCCTGTTGGAACAGCAAGTTCCCTTGCCGGTCTAGGAATGGTAGAACGATGGGTTCGATGACGGTTTGGATGTACCGTGCACTATTCAGTGTCCCCTCGACGATCACCAGTGGTGTACGGCCAGTGTAGGAGATCGCTCCCCACACCACGATGCCGGGTGTTGGCCCTGTGTGCCTCGGTCGTATGCAGTCCTGATTGTGGCGCTCACCTGCACGGCGCCAAACACGCATACGACCATCATTGGCACCAAGGCAGAAGCGACTCTCATCGCTGAAGACGACACGTCTCCATTCGTCCCTCCATTCACGCCTGTCGCGACACCACTGGAGGCGGGCTGCACGATGTTGGGACGTGAGCGGAAAACGGCCTAACGGTGTGCGGGACCGTAGCCCAGCTTCATGGAGACGGTTGCGAATGGTCCTCGCCGATACCCCAGGAGCAACAGTGTCCCTAATTTGCTGGGAAGTGGCGGTGCGGTCCCCTACGGCACTGCGTAGGATCCTACGGTCTTGGCGTGCATCCGTGCGTCGCTGCGGTCCGGTCCCAGGTCGACGGGCACGTGCACCTTCCGCCGACCACTGGCGACAACATCGATGTACTGTGGAGACCTCACGCCCCACGTGTTGAGCAATTCGGCGGTACGTCCACCCAGCCTCACGCATGCCCACTATACGCCCTCGCTCAAAGTCCGTCAACTGCACATACGGTTCACGTCCACGCTGTCGCGGCATGCTACCAGTGTTAAAGACTGCGATGGAGCTCCGTATGCCACGGCAAACTGGCTGACACTGACGGCGGCGGTGCACAAATGCTGCGCAGCTAGCGCCATTCGACGGCCAACACCGCGGTTCCTGGTGTGTCCGCTGTGCCGTGCGTGTGATCATTGCTTGTACAGCCCTCTCGCAGTGTTCGGAGCAAGTATGGTGGGTCTGACACACCGGTGTCAATGTGTTCTTTTTTCCATTTCCAGGAGTGTACATATAAATCACATCACATGCAAGAGTCATGTTGTCAGTAAACTTGTTGTAAACAGTAGTTTTACTAACAACATGACTCGTGCATGTGATGTGATTTATATGTATTTGGCGATGCTGGTGCTGATTCCGCGTTTAACATTTGGCAATGCCACTATGGCTGCAGTGCATTAGGACTTTGTTTTTATGAGACCGAAACCGGTTATCTGTTAAACAGAAAAGATTGTGACCATAGACGTAAATGAAAGGAAACGTATTACATATACAGGTCACTGTGTTTTTTCGCGACGATATCGCAGCTTGTGAAAGCAATGTAGATTCTTCAGTGGTCGCCGACTTCAGCTCTCTTCTCTCCATCTGTCTAGTCTAGCCGGAATGGCAGCGTACAGCCGTGCGATTGAGTACCATGTGAAGTCTTCCTTGGCTTTCCTGCATACTGCGGGTGCAGTACCGTCCAAGATGCGCCAGGTTGACTCGTTCCTCAGTGCTGGTCTGGGTATCCAGCGTTCTTAATGCCTGACGACCATTACCGGCTGCGTCTTCTCATAGCGCACAATCCCGCAATGCTGGCTCTGGAGTGCCCACATTGCTGCAGGCACAACTATCATTAGTTTGCCTTTTTAAAATTTTATACAGGTACGTAGTGTACGGGCCATGACCAGTCAGGTAATGTATCAGTCCGCTCGATGGCTGAAGAAATCACATGTTCAGTCTCTCCCTCATGTTAGGGAGAAGTTCGTATGTCCTCCTTCCCCTGCCTAACGGGTCCCATTCATTTTGCCACAGTCGCAATATACTATCTTGTATTAACATTTCTGTACTAATCGCAGTTCAAAGTATCCTTCGTACTTTTATCTGATTGCCGTTCTTTAACGAATAAAGTGCTCCCATTTTCCTAATTTCCAAATTCAGTGGCATATTCGCAGAGTTACTAACAGTGCGTGGTTTGGGGTACTGCAGTAGGCGCCCGTTAATCTTAGTAGCGCTCCTCCTTTAACTTTTCTGACTAATGAGGCTGACTTCACATCCTGAAATCTGTGAGCCCAAATCCTCGCGTCATATCCTACGACTGATGCTATTTATAGATTGGCGGTATGCTCTGATTATGTACAAGGGAAGTCTAAATCGTCCATTTATGATGGCTACAGTTCTGTTCATTGTGTTAGTGTCTTTTCTGCCTGCCTCCTCTATGTCGTGTGTAAAGTTGCGACGTTCGTCCACGAGACCCCCTAGATATTTCGTCACTGCGCTTCTTCTAGTAGCTGCATCGTTTAATTATTTTCTCTAAGGATTTCTTGCTAGGTTTCACTGCAGCAAGAGATACACTATGTGATCAAAAGTATCCGGACACCTGGCTGAAAATGACATACAAGTTCGTGGCACCCAACATTGGTAATGCTGGAATTCAATATGGTCTTGACCCACCCTTAGCCTTGCTGACAGCTTCCACTCTCGCAGACATACTCGTACGTTCAATCAGGTGCTGGAAGGTTTCTTGGAGAATAGCAGCCCATTCTTCACGCAGTGCTGCAGTGAGGAGAGGTATCGATGTCGGTCGGTGAGGCACGGCACGTAGTCGACGTTCCAAAACATCCCAAAGGTGTTCTATAAGATTCAGGTCAGGACTCTGTGAAGGCCACTCTATTACAGGGATGTTATTCTCGTGCAACCACTCCGCCACAGACCGTGCATTATGAACAGGTGCTCAATCGTGTTGAGAGATGCAATCGCCATCCCCGAATTGCTCTTCAACAGTGGGAAGCAAGAAGGTGCTTAAAACATCAGTGTGGGCCTGTACTCTGATAGTGCCACGCAAAACAACAAGGGGTGCGAGCCCCCTCCATGAAAAACACGACCACACCATAACACCACAGCCTCCGAATTTTACTATTGGCACTACACACGCTGGCAGATGAAGTTCACCGGACATTCGCCAAACCCACTCCCTGCCATGGGATCACCACATTGTGTACCGTGATTCGTCACCCCACACAACGTTTTTTCCACTGTTCAATCTTCCAATGTTTACGCTCCTTACACCAAGCGAGGCGTCGTTTGGCATTTACCGGCGTGATGTGTGGATTATGAGCATGAAATCCAAGTTTTCTCACCTCCCGCCTAACTGTCATAGTACTTGCAGTGGATCGTGATGCAGGCTGGAATTCCTGTGTGACGGTGTGGATAGATTTTGCCTATTACACATTACGACCCTCTTCAACTGTCGGCGGTCTCTGTCAGTCAACAGACGAGGTCGGCCTGTACGCTTTTGTGCTGTACATGTCCCTTCACGTTTCCACTTCACCATCAAATCGGAAACAGTGGACTTAGGGACGTTTAGGAGTGTGGAAATCTCGCGTACAGACGTATGACACAAGTGACACCCAGTCACCTGACCACATTCGAAGTCTGTGAGTTCCGCGGAGCGCCCCATTCTGCTCTCTCACGATGTCTAATGACTACTGAGGTCGCTGATATGGAGTACCTGGCAGTAGGTGGCAGCACAATGCACCTAATATGAAAATCTATGTTTTGCGGGATGTCCGGATACTTTTAACCACATAGTATACATGGATGTGTGAGGTGCCAGTGACAACTTGACACATCTGCGTCATCCTTCAAGCTCGTGGAGTGCTGCAAAAATATTTATCTCCCATCATTCTTCTGGAGTCCCCACTTACAATGAACAGCGCGTCAGCCATTATAGATGTTGTTATGGTGGATGCTGAGGTCTGAAACGAAGTTGACTTTCTAACTCACCTCAAAGATGTTCCGCTGGAATCAGGTCGGAACTTCGTGCAGGCCAATTAATCTCAGGAATGTTTTTGCCCCAAACGATTGTCTGTCAGCCGCTGCTTTATGACAGGCTGCATTGTCGTGCTGATACAATCAATCATCCTCTCCGAACTGTTCCTCTACTGTACGCAGTACACAGTGGTGTAAAACGTGTTCATAACCGTCCGCACATAACGTTTCCGTAAGCACGATATAAGGGGAACACACCCTTCCAACGGAAAACAGACCCTGACCATAACACCGCGTTCTCCGTACTTAACTGGCAGCACTACAAATGATGGCAGGTAACGTTCTTCAGGCATTCGCCAAACCCAAACCCTCATCGTATTCCCACGAGCTATAGCATAATTCATCGCTCCGAATCACGTATTCCTAGTCATTCTCTGTCCACTGCCGTCGCTCTTTACACCACCTTAAGCTTCGCTTAGCTTTGTCTAGAAAAATGTGTGGCTCGACTACTGTACCATATTCTTTTTAACTCCCTACTCACAGTTGTGCTAGCTAGACTACTGGCTGAAGAAACACAAGAATGGATAGAGAATTACGCTGCATGTGAATCCACACTATATTGGCACATACGGCGAGTGCAATGGCTCTTGCAGCGTGTGGTGCCTGCACCCTGTAGTGCCTCGCCACTCCATAGTATTTTACTCGGTCACGTGTCATCAACTTCGATCCGTGTCAAAAACCGATGAGCATAGAACGTTGCCGGCCGGAGTGGCCGAGCGGTTAAAGGCGCTACAGTCTGGAACCGCACGACCGCTACGGTCGCAGGTTCGAATCCTGCCTCGGGCATGGATGTGTGTGATGTCCTTAGGTTAGTTAGGTTTAAGTAGTTCTACGTTCTAGGGGACTTATGACCACAGCAGTTGAGTCCCATAGTGCTCAGAGCCATTTGAACCATAGAACGTTGGTGCGGACCATGAGGTTTCAGTTACTGCACCGTCTGGATCTTGTACGGGTACTAGGGTAAAATAGACCGCAAAACTTCCCCTACTGTTGACCGTGAGATGGACAACTCTCTTGGCACTGCACAAGCAGTGTTACTACTCGGGGCACATGCTGGATTGTCAGTTACAGCAACAGCAACATCGTCAATAACTTCCACCGGGATAGAACGCCTCTTCCAGATGCCATACCAAGCTCACTCGTGTTTTAGAATACCATTATCTTCTTCTTTGACTTTTTTAATGACATCGTGGCTCTCCTCAGACCTTTCACTCGACGATACCCTATCAATGCAGCACTGTAATTGTGCTGCCGTTCAATTGAAACAGATCACGGACTCTCTTCTCGACAACCATACTGTTCGCTCGCATTATTGCTTGTCAAATGAGAACGTGGATATCATACCGTCATGCGAATAGGGTACGAGTCAAATTTTCACCTTGTGGTCGGAAATGGAACTATATCATACCGTCATACGAATACAGAACCAGATTTTCACCTGCTTGTCAGAAATGGAACTAATTTTGTAAGTAGGCTGTTTAGGTTCTTATATTGGTAACGCCGCCGCCACGTAGCGCTCTCTGTATGAAAATCACTGGCTGTGCTGTGTGCAGTCTGTGGCTAGTTTGCATTGTTGTCTGCCATTGTAGTGTTGGGCAGCTGGACGTGAACAGCGCGTAGCGTTGCGCAGTTGGGGGTGAGCCGCCAGCAGTGGTGGATGTGGGGAGAGAAATGGCGGAGATTTGAAATTTGTAAGACTGGGTGGCATGAAATGCTACATATATTATGATTATTAAGGTAAATACATTGTTTGTTCTCTATTAAAATCTTTCATTTGCTAACTATCCCTATCAGTAGTTAGTGCCTTCCGTAGTTTGAATCTTTTATTTAGCTGGCAGTAGTGGCGCTCACTGTATTGCAGTAGTTCGAGCAACGAAGATTTTTGGTGAGGTAAGTGATTTGTGAAAGATATAGGTTAATGTTAGTCAGGGCCACTCTTTTGTAGGGATTATTGAAAGTCAGATTGCGTTGCGCTAAAAATATTGTGTGTCAGTTTAAACACAGTCATGTATAATTGTTCAAAGGGGACGTTTCAATTTGTTCTCCAGCGAAAATCGGTTCCGCGTTAACGTATTAGCATATTAACCAAGTTTCGCTGCCATACGATGATTACAGCCCACATTGGACCTCTGTGAGAGCTGCACTTTATATACGCCCGGTACGAAAATGACAATCGCCGCGAGGGTAACTTGTGCTTAAAGTAATTTTCCTGAAGTGTTTATAGTTTTGTTCCCCCTTCTCAGTTGATTTACATCGATGACGGTTCATACTTATGCACCATAATTTCATACTGGAGATGGCAACTAGAAGTACCACCACAAATGCGCCCGTACCTGTGTATAGCGCTCAGGCTGTGACGTCACTAGACGCAGCTCGAGGCCCACGAGAAAGACAGGCCGCGGCGCGTACGTCACGAACGTAGTCCTGAACTCGCGCGATCGCTCAGCTCAGCAGACAAATTGCGTTTCTAAACCTGTTAACTCGCAGCTGGGCATGTAACTACTAACGAGAATTATCTCTTCCACTGGAATCTGCTATTATGAAGCTTTGCTGATTAACAGTACAACAGCAAAATTTTATTTAAGATCAACACTCGATATAAATGGTATAACGGCTTGTTTATAGCACTTAGTCTCTTCTGCTTAACAGTTCTCATTACATGCTGGAAGTGGTGCCTTATGCAACTGATAATCATTTTAGCATGATTTTATTTTATTGTACACCAGTACAATCGTAACAAATTGTTTTCCTATCAATGGACTTCCTATCATTATAGGACTAATAACAGTAAGATTCCATAATAGCGGATTCCAGTAGAAGATTCAGTTTTAGTTTGTACGGACACGCCTAGTTACGGGTTAACAGGTGTACAAACGTAGTTTGTCTGCTGATTCGAGTGAGCGAGCGAGCGAGCGCAGGACTACCTTCGTGACGTACGCGCCGCGGCCTGTCTTTCTCGTAGGCCTCGACGCAGCTGCAGGCTTGCTTTCAAAACCCCTTACTGCTACTCGAGTGGAATACACCTCGTTCCAGTACCGGGTATGATTCTGCCCTTCTCTTTCCTCAACAGAAGTATATGTATGTCATATTTAAGTATATGACACCGAGCTCTTCATGTACTCGTCTCAATCACCAAAACGATACAAACACGTATTGGAAAGGGTGTGATATTTATACCAATTTTTCGCTTTAGTTCAGCAAAAGAAAAGTAAAGACAATGGATACAAGGCAGTGTGTCAGAATCAAACTAGTAGTGCGACGGAGGAGAGGAATGTGTCGCCCAGGAGAGGTATTCCAGCAGCATGTACTCACCACTGGATTGGCGACGACCAGGCCTCAGACGGGACCGCTCAGCAACTTCGCAGGCAGAATCACTTGTTGTTTTACGTACGTATCGCCGAATCTATCTGATACGAAAACGTCAGCTTCAGTTTTTGTGTTCTTATCAATCACGGTTCTACGGGTATCACGAATTACTCTCACATCAAGGACTTTCCACACGAGAAGACATTCAATAGCTTATCTAACTCCAAAGGTGCGCTACTATCGTGCACGTGTGTTCATTACGGTTATAGATTTCGTTCTAGCCTAACATAGTGAACCACGACACTGAAAAGTCAGCAGGCCATTTAAGTAAGGTTTTTGAAAACAGTAACTATGACAATTAAGTATGCATTCTGTAAGTTCTCGAATTTAGGATCGATATGCAGTCCGTCGAAAACGCCGGTTCTCTAAACTTTCGACAGCCGAAATGACGATAGTGAAATAAATGGATAATAAAAACTTACAGTCTCATCGCGGCAATGATTCCCTTCAAAAAGTATATTTTGTGAAGTACGATACTAATGGAGACGGCTAAGTAGGGCGCGTCTGCCGGCTATGCAACGGTAACTGGGTATCCACACGGGTGACCCGAAGTGCAAGAAGGTTATGGGCTGATTTCATCAGACTATGCGAGAGAGAAGCCAAGAAAAACTGATTCAGCACTTCAGTTAGACACTAGAGAAGCCAGAGCGCTAACAGGCTCAGAATTCGAGGGCACATTCGGTCACCATTGTGGGAGGAGGATTACTTCTTCGCCTGCTATAAAATCTCCGCCCTTCTCAAGCTCTTTCTCAGAGTTAGGCCATTTCATTTTCATTACGGATACCGATAGAAGACAGCTCTGTTCGGTTGCAGGATTTTCTGGTGAAATCAACAAGTGTCTGCAAGCTCCCGCCAACTTTCAGTCAACTGCCGCAACTCCACACCCATCTGGGAGTGAAGGGGTCTTCTGATCTGCAAGCCGCAATTCTGCCGGACACAACGGTGACTGACTGAGGATGGGGACCGGGCCGATCGTCCTTGGATGAAGAATTGCTTTGCCCTCTGCAAGTTGTTCGACTTACAAGGAACACCTTCAGAGCGATGTCGCCAAAGGCCAATGATGTTTATGGTATTCGTTGTCCCACATATTGTCAACCATAATGGTATCGGCAGGTAATAGCAACAGGGGGCAGGATTGGAGGTATCCAACTGTGAGCGCAGCATGAGGCTACGGAGCATTGTTGAAATGCTTAGTCGAAGAGTAACTCACAACAGTGCTACAGTGCTGGTGGTGATGATACGAAACAGAGCACTGGAACGATAAATAAATCGAACTTTGTATTAACTCTACAACAACAGTTGTCGAAGTTGACATTTTGTCAGAAAGGAACCCAAGAAGTGGCTGGAGAAATATTAGGGTTTCTGCAAGAGAGTCAGTGGAATGTGTAGTGTCGTATACGCTCGACTGCGCGGACAATGTACATGAGAAGAAGAATGATAACGATAGGTGCTTAACAAGTGAAAATGATATTCAAACAGGTGTCGCGCCACGTAATTCATCATCTTTGCCGCACAGGGAGCCAGAAATTCCGTCTCCAGTAAAGGACAATCGTTGTCCAAGCGGCTGGTACGAAACGTAATTATACACACGGAAGATCATCCGTAACATAGTAAAAAAAACAATTATAGACAGATTTCAGGTAAGTCTGCAGCAATATGACCGTGTAGTGCATAAGAAAAACTGCAGATATTCAAGTGAGGACAAGGCGCAATTGTTACAAAAACTGGTGTTCGTGCGTTTCAAGGATGCTCGATACGATTTGCAGGAAGTGCATGATAGTGACCTACTACGTTACGTGCATCAAATTACGAGCGACATAGACTATACTGATTCAAGAGAGGCAGTGGACGGTTGCATAACTTCAAACAGTTCTACAAAACTGGGAGACGTAAGATAACGAAATTTCAAGCAAAGCGTCAACTTGACGAAGCACAGCAAACAGCGGAATCCGCCAAAAAATTTGTAGGTGAGGTAAATAAACGTATCACATCGTTCAGTAAGGAATTTGTTTTCAACTCCGACCAATCTGGATTTGGAAAGGAAATGCATATGAAAGGAACAGGAAATTAGAGACACCAAGAGAGATGTATAGAGATCAACTAACATCAATGGCTTAACACATTCGTATACCATAATGCCCACTGTTAATCTGGATGAGAAATTGGCTGTAAAGTTACTTATTGTGTTGCGAGAAGTTGGAGTTGCTCTGCTACTTATGATTTTTTCTCGTGTGCGTGATCTTGCAAGGGCGGAAGAGAACATTTACGTCACAGCAGCAAGAGAGGGAAAATGAAAATACGAGAGCTACAACTATGGTGTGTGCACTGCCTTTGTCTAATAGCAGGTCAAAATAACTTGATTTTGCTTGATTACTAGTCTGCGTATAAAATCATACTCCTTTCACGCAAACTGTCCCTCTTGAAAAGTGTGACATGACAACTGCAACCACCCAGAACCACTGGTCAAATTCAGCCTCTGGAAGTCGTTTTTTCGCAAAGCCTTAAAGGTTAGCCAGTTTCACGATAAGCCCCACGACAGACTGTTTCGCATTCGTTTTCGTGCCATCACATTCCATCAGTTCTCATCATCCCGTTCCACCAATATGATTCCACAGGGTGTTTCCGGAAGCGCGTGCAAAAATGTAACAGGACATAGAGAACACTCCACTGAACAAATTGAGGTAGGGAATCTGTGGTCGGAGAACGCAGCTTAAGGAGATATGGAATTAAACTTGTCTGCAGCTTACTCTATCGTTACTGTTTTCCAGAATATTTACAATTAACATGCGTACAAGTTTACACGTGGTGTGTTGTTTATTCACATGTACATTCTTTATTTCCTGCAAAGAAACAAGGAGACCAGCCTGATTGCTAAGCATTCATGATGCAGGCTTTGTTTACGTAACTTGTCCATAAGGTTGCCCGAGCGGTCTAAGGCGCTGCAGTCATGGACTGTGCGGCTGGTCCCGGCGGAGGTTCGAGTCCTCCCTCGGGCATAGGTGTGTGTTTTTGTCCTTAGGATAATTTACGTTAAGTAGTGTGTAAGCTTAGGGACTAATGACCTTAGCAGTTAAGTCCCATAAGCTTTCACACAAATTTGAACATTTGAACATAAGGTGGCTCTGTTGTATCGTATTTACATTGTCCCATGACAGAACGTGCTACGAATCAATGACAGACCCATTCATTACTCAGTTCTATTCAGAGAAGTACAGTGCAATATGATGGAGCAGTACTGGTACAGTTTGGCAGAACTCATTGACATGCACCTTGTGTGTGGGGAAGTAGGTTGCAATGCTCTCACTCCTGAAAGGCTGTACAGTGAACGATTTCCTAACAGTCACAATCCGTCACGACGTTTATTTCTATCGATCGACGAATGCGGGAGATTTGTTCATTGGAAAGAAGAAACGAGGGACCTGGCAACATGAACACTCGCACACCCGATTTTGAAGAGCAAGTGCTGGAACTTGTTGCAGTGGACCCAGTACAAGTACTCGTCGTTTTGCACGTGAAATTGGCGCTGCACATACGATTGTGTGGCGAGCACTCCACGAACAACAATTACATTACACCCGTATCATCCACAACGAGTCCATGCAATGCTTGTGACTGACTTTGCACCAAGGGTCGCATTCTGTCCGTGATTGCTCCAATAATGGATTGATCGGCCAGATTTCCTCAAAATTGTGCTGTTTACTGACGAGGCCTCATTTGGTCGTGATGGTATTTCGAACAGCAAGAATAGCCATATGTGTGATGAGGCAAAACCTCACGCTGTGGTAGAGTCACAACATCAAGTACGTTTTACTGTGAATATCTGGGCTACCATCATAGGTGACAATCTCATTGGTCCATATCTTCTACCAGGCCGCCTGAGAGGCCGCCCATACTTGAGGTTTCTTGCAAAGAGCTGTGCCTGAGTTGTTGCAGAACGTACCCTTGGCTGTTCGTGAGAGGATGTGGATACATGATGACGGTGCACCGCCTCACTTCAGTGTGGACGCCCGCAGTCATCTCAATACTGTATTTCCTGGTCTCCGGATTGGAGGGGTAGGTCCTATTCCATGGCCCGAGAGGTCACCTGACCCGAATCCCCTTGATTCCTTGATTGTCTCCTATGCGGATATGTAAACTCACTTGTGTATGAGCCCCCAGTGGATACAGAGATGGAATTGGTTGCCACAATTGTACCTTCCTCTGATGTGATTCGAAACACACCTGGGATATTTGTCAAGGTGCGTCAGTATCTTCTTTGCCGATGTCATGCTTGAACTGAGGTTGATGGCCATCAGTTTCAGCACGTTTTATAAGATACAATGGTGTCAGTGATGGTATTTGCAGTTAACTGTATCTAATGTAAATAACAAAGTACACAATAATGTGATTTTATTCCTATCACCTCCTTAAGCTGGCTTCTCCGATCCCAGTTTCAAAATGGCTCTGAGCACTATGGGACTTTAACATCTGAGGTCATCAGTCCCCTAGACTCAGAACCACTTAAACCTAAGGACATCACACACATCCATGCCCGAGGCAGGATTCGAACCTGCGACCGTAAAAGTCGCGCGGTTCCGGACTGAAGCACACAGAACCGCTCGGCCACAGCGGCCGGCCCCAGTTTTACTACCTCAAATTTTTCAATGTAGCGTGCCCTATGACCTCTTAAATTTTTGCACGCTCTTGCGGCAACATCGTGTATATGCAGTCTTTAAGTGTGGATACCTAGCTGAATGTCCTGCGGAGTTCGTGATTCCCAAGGAGTTCGCCTTCGATCTTTATGGTGTGAACCTTTGTGATCATTGTGGCGCACCATGTTTCATTCAGTGTTCATGGTGCACGGTAATGGTCTGTTCTGAACATTTTTTTGAATGTCGGCCTTGTCTATCGGCGTGTAGTACATACACCCCATAGGAGGCTGATCCCTGCACCTCCCGGCCGGCCTCTGTGGCGGAGCGGTTCTAGGCGCTTCAGTCGGGAACCACGCTGGTTCCACGGTCGCAGGTTCGAATCCTGCCTCGGGCATGGATGTGTGTGATGTCCTTAGGTTAGTTAGGTTTAAGTAGTTCTAAGTCTAGGGGCTGATGACCTCAGATGTTAAGTCCCATAGTGCTTAGAGCCATTTGAACCTGCACCTGCCGGAGACTCATTTTCTGTCGTCCTGGTGTACAGGATGAGTCATTAGCAGCTGTCGTGTCATAATTATCAACACGACGCTTTCAAATGAACCTCATTAGCAGCTATCGTGTCATAATTATCAACACGACGCTTTCAAATGAACCTCACTAAAGACTGAACCTACGACCTCGTACTCAAGAGGTTCCTTGTTAGACGCTGGGTTCCTTTGCCGCCGCTTTTTGGGTAGTACAAGTATCGCCTTAGCGGCTGTATGCTGGGACTGCCACTCAGGTGCATCCTGTTGGTGCCAGGTCTTCCGCCTAAGCGACATTTCGGCAACCGATAACAGGGCATGCAGATTTCTGGGGCCCAGCCTGAGTGCAGCTTGACTCATCGAGAGTGCTGAGGCTGTGACGGACGTCCACAGCCACAATAAATCATTGTTAATTGAATGATGTTTCGTTAGCGACCTCACGCTCTAAAGGACCACTCACCCCCATTCTCCATTCGACCTCCTGATAATAACGCGACCCATCTCGGGTCATAACACAAACGAGGAAAATCATTTCTCAATATTGTTCCTCCATCAAGCAATTTCCATTTGAGTTCACATTGCTTTTATGTAATACTTGCGTACTGACATTTCTACATGCTTAATTCGGAGTGGCCGTGCGGTTCTAGGCGCTACAGTCTGGAGCCGGGCGACCGCTGCGGTCGCAGGTTCGAATCCTGCCTCGGGCATGGATGTGTGTGATGTCCGTAGGTTAGTTAGGTTTAATTAGTTCTAAGTTCTAGGCGACTGGTGACCTCAGAAGTTAAGTCGCATAGTGCTCAGAGCCATTTGAACCATTTGAACATGCTTAATTCGTTCATGAGTATTGCTGGTTGGAGGCTGGTTTGAAAATAAGCGAATCACCATCCTCTTCCACAGAAAAAATCTGATAAAGAGCTGAAAGACTAAGTCCAAACAAGACCCGTGGAGCAGACGATACTTGGGAGAAAACGAGTAATCTGGTCAGATGAGTTCTGATTTCAGTTGCTGAGACCTGATGGTAGGGTTCGAGTGGCGTGGACCCCACAAAGCCATGGACCCAAGTTGTCAACAAGTCACTGTGCAAACTAGTGCTGGCTCCATAAGGCTGTGGCCTATGTTCACATGAAATGGACTGGGTCCTCTGGATGTCCCGCTCCTTAAAGACCAATTGCAGCCATTCATGAACTTCACCTTCCCAAACAACTATGGAATTTTTATGGATGGCAATGAGCCGTGTCACCGGGGCACAATTTTTCGCGATTGGTTTGAAGAACATTCTGAATAATTTGATTCAATGATTTGGCTACCCATAGAACACTTGTGGGACATAATCGAAAGAGCAGTTCGTGTACAAAATCCTGCAGCAGAAACACTTTCGCAATTATGGACGGCTATAGAGGCAGCATGGCTCAATATTTCTGCAGCGGACTTCCAACGACTTGTTGAGTCCATACCACGTCTAGTTGCTGGACTATACCAGGAAAAAGGATGTTTTACACGATATTAGAAGGTACCTCATGACTTTCGTCAGTTCGGTGTACATGAGACTGGTTAAATAGCCAAAGACTTCGAGAAGAGTGTAATAATAACTCCAAATTGCGAGAAGGCAGGTGCTGACAGGTGTGAGTATTTTCAAACCATGCTTGAGAAATACCAAATACGAATTATGTGGAGCCGAACTGGGAGAAGGTGAAACTGACTTCCTTGGAGCTGTAAAATCTACGAGGCAATAGTGACTTGATGACTTACCTTACAAGATAGTCTGAATAAAGACGAACGGAAAAAATCCGACAGTTTTAAAGGTAATTTCCAGAGCACCCTAAGGAAGAGTGACAGGATTGTTATTGCTTACAATGTATACAGGGTGGTCCATTGATAGTGACCGGGCCAAATATCACACGAAATAAGCATCAAACGAAAAAACTACAAAGAACGAAACTCACCTAGCTTGAAGAGGGAAACCAGATGGCGCCATGGTTGGCCCGCTAGATGGCGTTGCCATAGATCAAACGGATATCAACTGCGTTTTTTTAAATACGAACCCCCATTTTTATTACATATTCGTGTAGTACGTAAAAAAGGATGGATGTTTTAGTTGGACCACTTTTTTCGCTTTGTGATAGATGGCGCTGTAATAGTCACAAACGTATAACTACGTGGTATCACGTAACATTCCGCCAGTGCGGACGGTATTTGCTCCGTGATACATTACCCGTGTTAAAATGGACCGTTTACCAATTGCGGAAAAGGTCGATATCGTGTTGATGAATGGCTATTGTGATCAAAATGCCCAACGGGCGTGTGCTATGTATGCTGCTCGGTATCCTGGACGACATCATCCAAGTGTCCGGACCGTTCGCCGGATAGTTACGTTATTTAAGGAAACAGGAAGTGTTCAGCCACATGTGAAACGTCAACCACGACCTGCAACAAATGATGATTCCCAAGCCGGTGTTTTAGCTGCTGTCGCGGCTAATCCGCACATCAGTAGCATACAAATTGCGCGATAACCGGGAATCTCAAAAACGTCGGTGTTGAGAATGCTACATCAACATCGATTGCATCCGTACCATATTTCTATGCACCAGGAATTGCATGGCGACGACTTTGAACGTAGTGTACAGTTCTGCCACTGGGCACAAGAGAAATTACGGGACGATGACAGATTTTTTGCACGCGTTCTATTTAGCGACGAAGCGTCATTCACCAACAGCGGTAACGTAAACCGGCAAAATATGCACTATTGGGCAACGGAAAATCCTCGATGGCTGCGACAGGTGGAACATCAGCGACCTTGGCGGGTCAATGTATGGTGCGGCATTATGGGAGGAAGGGTAATTGGCCCCCATTTTATCGATGGCAATCTAAATGGTGCAATGTATGCTAATTTCTTACGTAATGTTCTACCGATGTTACTACAAGAGGTTTCACTGCATGACAGAATGGCGATGTACTTCCAACATGATGGATGTCCGCACATAGCTCGCGTGCGATTGAAGCGGTATTGAATAGCATATTTCATGGATGGTGGATTGGTCGTCGAAGCACCATACCATGGCCCTCACGTTCACCGGATCTGACGTACCCGGATTTGTTTCTGTGGGGAATGTTGAAGGATATTTGCCATTATAATCCACCGACAACGCCTGACAACATGGGTCAGCGCATTGTCAATGCATGTGCGAACATTACGGAAGGCGAACTACTTGCTTTTGAGAGGAATGTCGTTACACGTATTGCCAAATGCATTGAGGTTGACGGACATCATTTTGAGCATTTATTGCATTGATGTGGTATTTACAGGTAATCACGCTGTATCAGCATGCATCCTCAGAAATGATAAGTTCACAAAGGCACATGTATCACATTGAACAACCGACATAAAATGCTCAAACGTACCTACGTTCTGTATTTTCATTTAAAACATCTACCTGTTACCAACTGTTCGTCTAAAACTGTGAGTCCTGTGTTTGTGACTATTACAGCGCCATCTATCACAAAGCGAAAAAAGTGGTCCATATTTCTTTACGTACTGCATGAATATGTGATAAAAATGGTTGTACCTATTTTAAAAAACGCGGTTGGTATCCGTTTGACCTATGGTAGCGTCATCCATAGCGCCATCTGGTTTCCCCCTGGAAGATAGACAAGTTTCGTTCTTTGTAGTTTTTTCGTTTGACGCTTATTTCATGAGATATTTGGCTCGGTCACGATCAGTGGACCACCCTATATAAATCATCTATAAGAAAGCATTTGATGCCCCATAAGACTGTTTGCAGATGATACAGTTGTCTATAAGAAGGTAGCAACGCCAGAACACTGTGATGGTTTTGTAGAAGGATCTGCAGGGGACTGATCAACGGTGCACAGACTGGCAGTTGATTCTGAACGTAAATATATGTCCACAAAGTATGTTCCGTTTGGTTATATAAAACAAACTTGTACAGATAGAGAAAAAATATTTATTGTACAAAAATCTACAACTGTTAAACTACTTTTCTATATAGCTTCCGAAATTTTGTAGGCACTTGTCATAGCGTGGCACAAGTTTTTGTATGCCTTCTTCGTAGAAAGTTGCCGCCTGTGTATTCAACCATGTGGTAACACGTTCTTTCAGCTCGTCATCATCGTTGAAGAGTTGACCACCAAAGACAGATTTTAGGTGTAAGAAGAAAGTCGGTAGGAGCGAGGTCCGGGCTGTACGGAGGATGATCAAACGCGTCCCGTCAGTAACTATAGACGGGCGTCCACTTCGTTCTCCATCGTGCACTTGATCACGCCCTTCGCTGAACAGTCTGACCCATCTTCTAAACACTGAATCACTCACAGCATTTTGTCCGTAAACCTCGCAGATTTGCCGATGAATTTCCTTTGGCTTAACTTTCTTTGCGTTTAGAAAACGAATCACAGATCTGATTTCACACGCGGCGGCATTTTCAATTACGGCTGACATTATAAAGAAGCACTACAAAGCACACGTCGGCAGCAGCTATCTGAAAATGGAGTACATGTCTTTTCCCTGAGTCAGAGTAAATGCCGCGCATGCTCGGAACTGCGATCCTAGCGCTGCCGCGTATAGATATAGAAACGGGACTTACTTTGTGGACGACCCTCGTAAATGTAACATACTATACGGACATGGGAGAAAAATCAACTGCTGCTAGATACAGTATCTACCGTAAAAGATCTGGGATTTACCATCCGGAGCGAGCTGAAGTTGAATGACCACATATAACGAACAGTTGGAAAAACAGATGCCAGACTGAGATTCATATGAAGAACCTTTAAGAAATATAGGTCATCCACGAAAGAAATGGCTTATAAAACACTTTTATCACCGGTTCCTGAGTACTGTTCACTAGTCTGTACAACATGATGGAAGGATTGGTTAAAGCTGAAATGGGAGAGGATGAATGTAGCTTCCTGCGAAATATAGTTGCTACCTTAACAGGTAGGATTAATAGAAGACATAGGGAGGATCCAACGAAGAGCAGAACGCTTCGTTATTGGATCATTTAGTTGGCGCGAGAACGTTGCAAAGATGCTCAACAAACTGGCAGACAATGCAAGAGAAGCTCTACTACTGAAATTCCCAGAGAGTTCGTTCCGGGTAGAGTCCTCCCACATATGTTTCGCGAAACGGCTACAACGAGAAAATTTGAGAAATTAAGGCTAATATAGCGGTTTACCGACAATCATTCTTCCCGTGCGCGAATGGAACAGGAAATGGGGGAGAGGTACACTCCGCCACACACCGTCAGGTGACTTGCAGGGTATCGACGTAGATGCAGATGTTTATAACATTTGTTGGTTCTGAAAAAGCTTTTGATAATGCCGTATGGAAGTAAGGAAGCGAGAGAAGAAGAGAGGACATGAAACATAGACCCGCAATAGCCAGAGAAGCTTTCCACGAAATGGGAAAGTTGTTAACAACGACAATAAACAACATAGGCAAGCTGATGAAGCCCTTAAAATTGAACACGAAATTCAGAAAATGTTGAGGAAGCAGACACTAGCACTCTCGGTTCAAAAAAGAACGCGCCAATGTCGACCGCCGAAAGTTAGTAGAAATTCGTATGTCTGTAAAAAGATCGACGCACGAAGCATACAAAAACTACCACTGTCACATCTTAGAGAAAGACTACTGAGAATCCAAAAAAAATTGGTCCTACGTAAAATCACTAAGTGAAGGCTTCTACCTAGTCACTCGTTGACCAGTTTGGTGTGGCAAAAGAAGACATCTGGAGGAAAGTAGAAGTATTAAATTTCGCACTTATGAACTCATTCACACAGGAAGATCGTACGAACATACCGTCGTTTGACCGTCGCACAGACTCTCTTATGGAAGAGATAGTAATTGGCATCCTTGCTGTAGCGAAGCATCTCAAGAGTTGTAAACAAATTATTCTCAAATTCTGGAATCTCATATCGGTTTCACAGAGACTACTCTAAAGCATTGCCTCTTAGCTAGCTTGCATTATTCACGAATCTCTTGCCCAGCGCAAAGTCCCGAGCGAATGGAAAACAACGTAGGTGACTTCCGTATATAAGAAGGATAAAAGCACAGACCCGCAAAATTATAGACTAATATCCTTAACATCGGTTTGCTGCAGAATTCTTGATGTGTTCTCAGTTGAGTTTCGTGATACGGAAAAGCTCATGTTCAAGAATCAGTATAGACTCAGAAAGCTTCGCTCGTGCGAACGTCAGCTTGCCCTTTTCCCGCACGGTATCCTGCGAACCATGGATGAAGGGCAACAGGGAAATTCCATATTTAATTTCCGGAAAGCATTTGCACGGTGCCACACTGCATACTGTTAACGAGGATACGGAATGCGTTCCCAGAAATGTAACTCGAAGACTTTTTTATGTAATAGAGCGCAGTATGTTATCCTCGACGGCGAATATTCATCAGAGACAAGGGGGATTGTGGCATGACCTTTCTTATTCTCTATCTCTATATACAATATGAAAGGCAATGTCCTGCCTGCCTGCCTGACTGACTGACTGACTCAACATCGCCCAGCCCAGAACACTACGGAAAGAAACTTGAAATTTGGCGAAGATGTGGACCTTATACTGTAGGCTTCGTTTAAGAAGCGATTTTTCGAAATTCCAACCCTAAGGGGGTGAAACAGGGGATGGCATTTTTTTTTTTGGAAAATGTCGCTACTAAAGCAGTTTTGAAGCTAGACCTACGAAAATTGGTATTTCGTTTCTCGGTCAGAAATAGAGAAATACGTGTTTCAGCATTTTTGGAAATTTTGCCCTATGGGGGGGGGGGTGAAATACTGGGTAAAAGCTTTTTTTGAAAACATATGATTATTAAAGAACTACTAAAGTATTTTTAAAGCTACATCTATGAACAATGATATTTGACTTCTCGGTTACAAAGAAAGAAATAGGTGTTTCATTGTTTTTTGGAAAATGAACACCTAAGCGAGTGAAATAGCGGATGAGATTTTTGTGAAAATATTTTATTATGAACGTATTTTTAAATCTAAATCTATGAAAATTTAAGTTTGACTTCTCAGTTAGAAATTAAAAAAATACGTGTTTCAGTGTTTCTGGAAATTCAACCCATAAGGGTGCACAATAGGGCATCAAAAATTTTATGAAAATATTTCGTTGCATTAAAAATTTTAAAGCTAAACTTCTGAAAACTGGTATTTTACTTCTAGGTTAGATAAAAACAAACATTTGTTAGGGGATGAAAGTTGCTACGGAAATACACTACTGGCCATTAAAATTGCTACACCACGAAGATGACGTGCTACAGACGCGAAATTTAACCGACACGAAGAAGATGCTGTGATGTGCAAATGATTAGTTTTTCAGAGCATTCACACAAGGTTAGCGCCGGTGGCGACACCTACAACGTGCTGACATGAGGAAAGTTTCAAACCAATTTCTCATACGCAAACAGCAGTTGACCGGCGTTGCCAGGTGAAACGTTGTTGTGATGCCTCGTGTAAGGAGGAGAAATGCGTACCATCACGTTTCCGACTTTGATAAAGGTCGGATTGTAGCCTATCGCGATTGCGATTTATCGTATCACGACATTGCTGCTCGCCTTGGTTGAGATCCAATGACTGTGAGCACAGTATGGATTTGGTGGGTTCAGGAGGGTAATACGGAACGCCGTGCTGGATCTCAACGGCCTCGTATCACTAGCAGGCGAGATGACAGGCATCTTATCTGATGGCTGTAACGGATCGTGCAGCCACGTCTCGATAGCTGAGTCAACAGATGGGGACGTTTGCAAGACGACAACCGTCTGCACTAACTGTTCGAGGACGTTTGCAGCAGCATGGACTATCAGCTCGGAGACCATGGCTGCGGTTACCCTTGACGTTGCATCACAGACAGGAGCGCCTGCGAAGGTGTACTCAACGACGAACCTGGACGCACGAATGTCAAAACGTCATTTTTTCGGATGAATCCAGGTTCTGTTTACAGTATCATGATGGTCGCATCCGTGTTTGGCGACATCGTGGTGAACGCACATTGGAAGCGTGTATTCGTCATCGCCATACTGGCGTATCACCCAGATTGATGGTATGGGGTGCCATTGGTTACACGTCTCAGTCACCTCTTGTTGGCATTGTGGACGATACATTTCAGATGTGTTACGACTCGTGGCTCTACCCTTCATTCGATCCCTGCAAAACCCTACATTTCAGTAGGATAATGTACGACCGCTTGTTGCAGGTCCTGTACGGGCCTTTCTGGATACAAAAAATGTTCGACTGCTGCCCTGACCAGCACATTCTCCAGATCTCTCACCAATTGAAAACGTCTGGTCAATGGTGCCCGAGCAACTGGCTCGTCACAATACTCCAGTCACTACTCTTGATGAACTGTGGTATCGTGTTGAAGCTACCTGGGCAGCTGTACCTGTACACGCCATCCAAGCTCTGTTTTACTCAATGCCCAGGCGTATCAACGCCGTTATTACGGCCAGAGGTGGTTGTTTTGGTTACTGATTTCTTAGGATCTATGCACCCAAACTTTGTGAAAATGTAATCACATGTCAGTTCTAGTATAATATATCTGTCCAATGAATACCAGTTTATCATCTGCATTTATTCTTGGTGTAGCAATTTTAATGGCCAGTAGTGTACCTCCACAAGAAAGCAAAAGGCATCGCTTTTTCGTCATAGTACATTCGGAAGAAAACCTTACTTACATGGCTTTAAGGAACATGAAAACCTTAGGTGTTGCAATATGTGAACAACACAAAAATTCGATTAAATAAAAGGAAAGATCTCTGCAGGCCACACAGTATACGCGAGCGAAGCAGCGGGCGCTAATCTAGTATACATAAATGATCTGACAGACGAGTTATGCGGCTGTTTGCTAATGACAGTGTCGTGTACGGGTAGATGTCGTCGTTCAGTGACTGTATAGAAATAATTTCGTGTGGCTCAACGGCCTGGGGCAAGTCTTTCAATTGGTCGCCGCTGCGGTGACTTGCGTGTCCCTGACGTATCCCAGTTAACCATACGAGGAAAGAGAACCTACAGTTTAATATGGAATTTGAAGCACGTCTCTTTTCTGGAGACTCCTCAACGTCGCTGAGAGGTGAAGAGCGACTGTATGAGGATGTACAAAATTTCTAGTTGGTGTAATGAACGGCGGCTTGCTCTAATTGTAGAAAAATGTTATGTTAGTGCAGATGAGCAGGAAAAACAATACTGTAATGTTCGGATACAGCAGTAATGATGTGCTTCTTTACATAGGCACTTCGATTAAATACCTAGGTGTTAAGTCGCAAAGCGATATGAAGTCGAACGAGCACGTAAGAACGGCTGTAGTCAAGGCGAATAGTCGACATCGGTTAGTTTTGAGCCTGTTAGGAAAGTGCAACTCACCTGTAAAGGAGACTGCTCGTAGAACACCAGTGAGACCCATTCTTGAATACTGCTCGAGCGTTTGGTATCCCCGTCAGGCCATATTAAACGAGGCAGCCTCACGAGGGCCGAGTGTAACCCGCGTGCCGACAGAGCTTGGCAGATCCAGACGGCACCCGTCCAAGTGCTAGCCAAGCCCAACACCGTTTAACTTCAGTGATCTGACGGGAACCAGCCGAAGTATTGTCCTAGTTGGTACAAATCTATTTGATATGTAAACCTTTTCAGTCTACATCAAATCTGACAACCCCACACACTGTTCATGGAATCTTCCCGACAGCAATGCATATCTTTCTGTGTTTGGTTGTGGGTAGAAGGTGATCGAAGCACTGAGCCACACATTCATGGAGGACGGTACCTTCGTGTTTGGTAGCGGGATCTTCCAGGACTGCTCGAGAATGTTCCCCCCGTGCATAGCTGAGGAATGCTGTACAAACACAATAGGTCTCCGGCATACACTCCTGGAAATTGAAATAAGAACACCGTGAATTCATTGTCCCAGGAAGGGGAAACTTTATTGACACATTCCTGGGGTCAGATACATCACATGATCACACTGACAGAACCACAGGCACATAGACACAGGCAACAGAGCATGCACAATGTCGGCACTAGTACAGTGTATATCCACCTTTCGCAGCAATGCAGGCTGCTATTCTCCCATGGAGACGATCGTAGAGATGCTGGATGTAGTCCTGTGGAACGGCTTGCCATGCCATTTCCACCTGGCGCCTCAGTTGGACCAGCGTTCGTGCTGGACGTGCAGACCGCGTGAGACGACGCTTCATCCAGTCCCAAACACGCTCAATGGGGGACAGATCCGGAGATCTTGCTGGCCAGGGTAGTTGACTTACACCTTCTAGAGCACGTTGGGTGGCACGGGATACATGCGGACGTGCATTGTCCTGTTGGAACAGCAAGTTCCCTTGCCGGTCTAGGAATGGTAGAACGATGGGTTCGATGACGGTTTGGATGTACCGTGCACTATTCAGTGTCCCCTCGACGATCACCAGTGGTGTACGGCCAGTGTAGGAGATCGCTCCCACACCATGATGCCGGGTGTTGGCCCTGTGTGCCTCGGTCGTATGCAGTCCTGATTGTGGCGCTCACCTGCACGGCGCCAAACACGCATACGACCATCATTGGCACCAAGGCAGAAGCGACTCTCATCGCTGAAGACGACACGTCTCCATTCGTCCCTCCATTCACGCCTGTCGCGACACCACTGGAGGCGGGCTGCACCATGTTGGGGCGTGAGCGGAAGACGGCCTAACGGTGTGCGGGACCGTAGCCCAGCTTCATGGAGACGGTTGCGAATGGTCCTCGCCGATACCCCAGGAGCAACAGTGTCCCTAATTTGCTGGGAAGTGGCGGTGCGGTCCCCTACGGCACTGCGTAGGATCCTACGATCTTGGCGTGCATCCGTGCGTCGCTGCGGTCCGGTCCCAGGTCGACGGGCGCGTGCACCTTCCGCCGACCACTGGCGACAACATCGATGTACTGTGGAGACCTCACGCCCCACGTGTTGAGCAATGCGGAGGTACGTCCACCCGGCCTCCCGCATGCCCACTATACGCCCTCGCTCAAAGTCCGTCAACTGCACATACGGTTCACGTCCACGCTGTCGCGGCATGCTACCAGTGTTAAAGACTGCGATGGAGCTCCGTATGCCACGGCAAACTGGCTGACACTGACGGCGGCGGTGCACAAATGCTACGCAGCTAGCGCCATTCGACGGCCAACACCGCGGTTCCTTGTGTGTCCGCTGTGCCGTGCGTGTGATCATTGCTTGTACAGCCCTCTCGCAGTGTCCGGAGCAAGTATGTTGGGTCTGACACACCGGTGTCAATGTGTTCTTTTTTCCATTTCCAGGAGTGTATTTTGTCGCCAATGTAAGTCGGCATCTAACCAGCCAGTATGGTCCAAGACGGACAGGTCGACCACAACCTGTATTTTGGCCATCACGATCACCTGGTCATCTCAAAAATCTACAGAACTCCCGTAAATCAGTAGATTTCACAGCCTTGTCGAGCTTTGACAGATGAGTCAGTTGTGTCTGAAAGCGAAGACGAGAGGAGTGTTTCATTCAAACGGAAGGACGACAAGGAGGAACCTCATACAACAGATGAAATTTAGAGGACCGGCATGTGAAGGTGACTGCCGAACAATTCTACTGCCGCCAGCATACATTGAGTGTAAGGACCAGGAAGATAAGAACCGATGCATTAGCGCTCATGCGAAAGCATATAGACAGTAGTTTTTCCCTCGCTCTGTTTGCGAGTGGAACTGGAAAGGAAATGAATAGTAGTGGTACAGGGTACCCTCCGCCACGCACCGTACGATGGCTTGCAGAGTACACTGTTCGACGTGGGTTCTATTTCTGATATTAAAGTATGTGCTTCTAGACCATTTTACCGTGGGAAATTCCAATATGTAAACAAAATATCGTTGTCAGGGATACTTTTTATGTAATATATATATATATATATATATATATATATATATATATATATATATATGTGTGTGTGTGTGTGTGTGTATTCACAGTTCTTGGCAAACACAGAGACGTTATAGAGAAATACGGGTATGTTGCCGCATCCAGTATTGATAGAACGTGATAATTTCTTGTACAACAGCAGGTGGGAAGAATCAGACATCATTAGGTTATCCCCCGCCACACCTATGTCAGTAAGACCACCTGAAACATCTCATTAACTCAAACGGCGACAGCCGGTCGCTGCCTCGGCAGTAAAGCTTCACGCCTCCTAGGGGCAGGTGCATCGAGTTTACAACAGTGGTGTTAGCCGCAATTTGTGTCAGTCTTTTAACGAGTGAGTGTTTTGGCTGACAAGTAACTGTATGTCATATTTCCGAGCACGGTTGAAATTTTTTAGTTCCTGTGTGTAAACTGATTGATCCTGGTGCTGAAAGTAAAACGACTGCTTGTTTTTACACATCAGCGTTCCTCTAGTTCCCTACTATTAATTTAATACAGGTGTACTACCAAAGTGGTATTTTTAAATTTGCAGAAATGCCAGGTCGTCGTGGATGTCGATATAAGCCGGACAACTTCTGCTACATCTGTGGGAAGTTCACTTTTGCCAGAAATAGGAAGAAAATTTCTTTAGTCATAAAGAAAGCATACAAACAGTACTTTGGAGTAGAGGTAGAAGACCAAGATAAAGAATGGGCACCACATTTCTATTGTGCTACATATTACTGCAAACTAATTCAGTGGTGGAAAGGTAAAGAGAATGTGGCGTTGTTTGCTGTTCCCATGGTGTGGAGGGAGCCTAACGACCATGTTACTGATTGTTATTTCTGTCTAACAAAACTTCAGGGTTTTACAAACAAAAAGTTGAAGATGCACATTGTTTACCCAGATCTGCCTTCAGCGAGAATGCCAGTGCAGCATTCCGACAACCATCCAGTACTTTCAAGAGCTCGAGGTCAAATGCCGAGTGACAGTGAAATAAGTAGTACGGAAGAAATCACAGATGATGATTCTTTATATCACTGCACAAGTGAGTCATCGCCACATTTGTTAACACAGGCAGATTTAAATGATTTAGTACATGATCTAGGACTAAGTAAACAAAAGGCGCAGCTGCTTGGTTCAAGATTACAAGAGTATAATATACTGCACCAAAGTACTAAAATCAGTGTGTTCAGGCACAGAGAACATGCCTTTATTTCTTATTTTTCAACTGACGAAGCACTGACATTTTGCAATGACGTTGCTGGCCTGATGAAAGTGCTGAACTTCACTTACATTTCACAGAAGTGGAGACTTTTCAGAGATGCATCGAAAACAAGTCTGAAGGGTGTTTTGCTCCATAACGGAAATCAAATACCCTCTGTTCCAGTAGCTTACGCTAGTTTGACAAAAGAGAATTACGAATTCGTACAAAGGATACTAAATTCATTAAAATACAATGAACACAAGTGGAAAATATGTGCAGATTTCAAGGTAATTGCTATGGTACTGGGAATGCAACAAGGCTACACAAAGTATGCCTGTTTTCTTTGCGAGTGGGATAGTCGAGACCGAAATTCTCACTACGTGAAAAAGAAATGGCCCAGGCGAAGATGTAAAGTTGGCGAAAAGAATGTACAACGTGAAAGTCTGGTAGCTCCTGAATATATACTACTTCCACCGCTTCACATCAAACTTGGCCTGATGAAACAATTCGTGAAGGCCATGGATCCAACAGGCTGTGGGTTTGCATATCTAGCTACCAGATTCCCCCGTCTTTCAGCTGCAAAAATAAAGGAAGGTGTATTTGTGGGTCCACAAATCAGGGAGCTGCAGAAAGATGCAAATTTTGAAGCATGTTTAACTGATAAAGAAAAATCCGCATGAGACTGTTTAAAGATGGTGACGGAAAACGTCCTTGGAAGAAGAAGAGCTACTAACTACAAAGCAATGGTGAAGGATATGATCGAAGCATATCAGGATTTGGGGTGTAATATGTCTTTGAAGGTACATATGATGGACTCTCATCTGGACTACTTCACTGAGAGTTGTAGTGACGTATCGGATGAACATGGGGAAAGATTCCATAAAGACATTTCGACCATAGAAAGGCGCTATGAAGGGAAGTGGGTACCTTCTATGTTGGCAGATTATTGCTGGAATATCATTCGAGAGAAGAAAGATTCACAATACAAGAGAAAAAAGTTATGTGCATTACAAGGCAGTGGCTCATTGTTTGTCAATTTTCTGTAATTTCTTATGTCAAATAAATGCTTCAAAGTGTATACACGAAGGTTACTGTGTTACATGTTAGATCCCACCCTCCATTAATGTGATGAACTTATAACATCATAAAGATGTGCATTTGTTTGTCGAATTTCACCTCACGTTTGCTGCACTATATCAGAAACTGAAAAGAGAAATAAAATTGCGATTACTCATAAACTATCCCTGACAGAAAAAAAACAAAAACAGTTTTCAATTCAGCACTCAAAATACAACTATCACAATATTTTTTATCAGAAATAGAAAAAAGGTCTTTTTTTGTAGAACAGTGGTATCTATGCAGATGTAGGTACGAGTGAACAGAAAACTGTAACACTTAACGAACCGGCATAAAGTTCTACTTTCTGTACTGTACGTCGTGAGTGAAATATACGCCCATTTGTATGAGAACTTAATCGAAAAGTTCACGTTTCAAATTTATTTCATGTATAGAGGAGAATATTTCGTACTTAAGTCAGTGTTTGCTCGAAACCACACATTCACAGATATCTCTCAAACAAGTTCTTTGTTAACGTACTTGAACGGTTTTGCTTCTTTCGATTGCGTCAGTTGTCGCAATTAATTGTGATACAGCCCGAACACACTACTATTCGTTATCAGGGACAAATACAATCGTTGATTTTACACGTGAAATTTTACGCCGACCGTTTCTTTGGTAACCTAATCTTATATTTGCAACTTTCGATCTTTGTGCTTTTCTACCTACTCTTTATGCATCACAAAACGTTATCGTGAGGGGATCATTTGATTTATTCGATCTGTGTATCATATAAACGATCTAGGTTTGTCTGATACATTAGAGGGACCGTTATCGAAACACATCAAAGATAATTACACAAATGCGACCTTCATTGTAATTTTTCTGCACGCAAAAAATATCTAATCTTTATAACTGGGGAGATAATCTGCCTTACTTGTTTCGATGTAGGTTAATTATTCACAGCGCACTGAATTTCGACTTAGTGATCTCTGAAAAAAATTAAAAGCCTTAGGAAATAATTTTGTTAGCTAATGTGATAGTTAAATACGTGATCTGTGAGTTTCGTCAACAGTTAGAGGTACTTGTTACCTGAAAAGTTTGTGACTTACCTCAAAACGAATTTGAACAAGTTTTCTTCTCTCCTAGGACTTATTTAGGGTTATTGACCCATTTTGCTGTGTCTCATTACAGGAAAAAAACCTAGGTAACGACTGACACCGAGTAATTAAGAACAATAATGAACAAATGTTGTAGAATAAACATTAACTGTTGTCTTTCGTTGTACTTTACTTTGAACAAGGTAACTTACTTGATGACACCAACGCCCATGTCAGATTATAAATCCGTAAATAACTTTAGAAGACAGAAGTGGCTGTTAAGCTAGCATCGAACTCTATTCGTAAAATGTAAGTGAATGCTGACTAGAATTGTCCTGTCTGATAGTAAGGCAGTCATCGACCCAACGGTTGGTTTGAACATTACAGTGTTTTGCTGTACGTGATCCTGTTGGATGGTGTACGCCCCCTTGTTCTTCGCACATAGTGTAGCACAAAGATATCCGGTATCTACGGACTTCTTTCGACAGTAAATTAACGCAAAAGTAGTCTTTGCAATGATTATAGACCAATCTATTAGCAGTCCCTTTAACTTCTATCTGCATATCATATTTAACTTTAAAATACAACAAAAAATCGGTATGTGTGTAGTCTAGACATTCAAATTGTTTCTAACTATATCAGTAGTAAACTGTATGTGTCACATATGTAAAAACCTAGCCAAACGTGCTGGTTTCAATCGAGTTGTCAGGTAGTTGCTGTCAATTACACCATTGTGAGATTCGTCCAAGCAAGCATGTACAAGACACCGAACACTACAGTATTTATTAATGCAGTATTTCATTAATGAAACTCAAAGCGTTTGTTTAAAATCCACAAACTGTTTCGCACTGCAGTGCACCAAGCAGCTTTTTCAGTGCTTGCACGAAAGGCACATTGCACAATTATGACAAGTGTTTCCTTGTCTCTGTAAACTAGTGATTAATGTGTACGAAGGAGCATATCTATGCGATTTTAGAATGTATGTGCTGATATGACTGAATGAGTGCGTTTAATTTCTCTCTTTTTGAGTTGTACGAAAACTGATCGGAATATTAAGATACGACAGCATTGAGGTAGAGCGCCGCGCGGAGTGGCCGCGAGGTTAGAGGCGGCATGTCACGGACTGCGCGGCCCCTCCCGCCAGAGGTTCGGGTCCTCCCTCTGGCATGTGTGTGTGTGTGTGTGTGTGTGTGTGTGTGTGTGTGTGTGTGTTGCGTAAGTTAGATTAAGTTAGTTTAAGTAGTGTGTAAGTCTCGGGACCGATGACCTTAGCAGTTTGGTCCCATAGGAATTCACACACATTAGAATATTTGTGGTAGAGCGTCATAAATGCATTGCTCTGTTATCTTGTGTGTTCTTATGTTGTTTCTTCAGTGTTACAGTGAATCCTGAATGTGTTTATTCGGTTTCATGTGCAGTTTTGAATGGGGAAAAATTATGTTGTGGTATTGCTGTCATGCTGCATGATATTGATTCATTTTTGCCACCTTTTCACAGTTAATTTTATTTAGGTGTATTGGACACATTTGATAGGAGGAAAGTTTTATTTTCCTCACTGAGAAGATGTTCTCCTGGTGTGGCCTCAGAATCTTCTTCCTCGGCAGGAGGCAGTCAGTGAATCTTACTAGGAAGGGCGAAAGTCTCCTGGGAAAATGGTTCAAGTGGCTCTGAGCACTATGGGACTTAATATCTGAGGTCATCAGTCCCCTAGAACTTAAAACTACTTGAACCTAACTAACCTAAGGACATCACACACATCGATGCCCAAGGCAGGATTCAAACTTGCGACCGTAGCAGTCGCGCGGTTCCGGACTGAAGCTCCTAGAACCACTCGTCCACAACGGCCGGCGTCTCCTGGGAGCTGGGCAGTTTCCGCAGAAGTAAACTGGACTGCTTCATGCTTCTGCTGGCAGAACCTGCGCCTCATAGCCCTGATTGGAAGGTACGGTGCTGCCACTGCCATCCCCAGCGAATAACTAAGAATGACACTTCTGCCTGTTCTGTTTGGACATCAATGAACAAGACATCAAAACGCCGCCCGTCCAGCGTCCTAAGGTCCGCTGCTTTCACTGCAAAATTTGCTGTATCCAGTCGAGTTCAGTCGGCCGACCACTGTGCTCGGATTGAAGAAGCCGACCAATCGATGAAACACTGATCCTTCCCAGTACCAACCTCTATCATTTGTTAAGGTGCGTTTTATACGCCGTAAGTGGGAGGTTTCTGCAGCATCTCCACATTTTTTTCATTAAGTAAGCGACATTCTCTTCCATCACATTGGCAACAGCAATAAGTCGTCCCCTACATGTAGTATTTTTGAAAGTTAGGTGGCTGAGGGCCGTAAACTAAGATTCTGTGCGTCTCTGCTTTGGGCGGGCCACTCTGCTGTGCTGATTCGATCGCCACCAACTGTGAGGGTCACTCGTCTTGGCCCGCTGTTTGGTGCTGACGGGCACATGGATTGCTGATTTTGGAGAAATGTAAATGTCGCAATTGTGGTAGCATGAGCTTCGTTGTGAGCACCTCCTTACTTGCTTACCTGGCCACGCAACTCTTGCTTAATTTGGTTAGAGTTTCTGGCATCTTGTTTTATCCTTAACTTTGATTTCTCCAACTGCCCAGAAGAGCAGAACTTGTCGCACTTTCTCCATAGAGTCCTCCACACATATTGGTGGCACCTTCTGTGTTAGGTCATTTTGTAATTTGATTTAAGTTATAGAGAACTTTCTTCTCTGTTAATTCTAACTGTGAAGTTTGTCAGCCATTAGGCAAATAAATTTCTGTTACTCTCAGTTTTGACGTAGATCCCAAGATCCTTTACATTGTCCTACAACTTTTCCATGTTGAAGCGCCCCACTAACAACAAATATGTAACCTGGTGCCCATCTAACTTCGTTGTTCTCACTGTGATGGCGTTATCGTAGTGCACAGTGGTCAAATTCAACCATCAGTTATAGTAATAATGCAGAGAGAAGAAGTGCCGGCCGTGGTGTCCGAGCGGTTCTAGGCGCTTCAGTCCGGAACCGCGCTGCTGCTACGGTCGCAGGGTCGAATCCTGCCTCGGATATGGCTGTATGTTGTCCTTAGGTTGGTTAGGTTTAAGTAGTTCTAAGTCGAGGGGACTAATAACCTTAAATGTTAAGTCCCATAGTGCTTACCATTTGAACCATTGATAAGTGGAAGAAGGAGGAGGAGGAGGTGGTGGAGGTGGAGGTTGAGGTGGTGGTAGTGGTGGTGTGAGTTTGCAAAAGGCCATGAAGATTTGAATGACACTGAGGGTTCGGGAAGGCCGTTTTCGTTACTGACTGGCGACATTTCCTGCCTGGATGCAATGGTGAAAGCTCACTAACGTGTGCACGTCAGTGACATTTCCCGCGAGCTTGGCATTTCGTATGGGGTGTGTCTACGACATCGCTGACGAACCGTTAGATTTCCGCAAGGTTTCACGTCGGTATGTGGCTAAGGAGTTGGATGACATGACGAAAGGCAAGCAGATGATTTGTTGAATGAATCATCTGCAACGGTAAACCGAAGAGGGTGACAGTCTCCAGGACCGCATTGTTACTGGCAGTGAATCGGGGTTACTGCGTTTCAGGCCGGAAACGAAGCAACAGAGCATGGCGTGGAAACGTCTGAGTTCGCGTATGACAAAAAAATTCCTAACGGTGCCATAGGTTGGGAAAGTTATGTTTAGCGGTCTGTAATATATCGATTATTCCTTGCTACTGTAGTGTTATCTTGAAACTGTGAGAAAGGAGGACAGGCGTTCCAAGTAGCGGAAGCAGACACGATGCTGTGGGCAGACGAAACTAGGAGAGATTTTGTTACATGAAGTAAACAGTAAGGATAAAGCCTTGCGAAAATGCAGACGCCCCCAGAAGCGGTCCCAGGGCGTTAGTTACTCTTTAACGAATTAACATGTAAATTCATATGTCGTCTAGACGCTGTATTAGGTTGTCACCGTAGAACTTTGTAACCTAAGGCACGTACTAGTGTATAAAGCCAGCTTGATACCAGCCCTGTGAACAGCAACGTCAGTACGCTCACAAAACTGTTGACCTAGCAGTCCCTACTCCGGGGAGCCCGAGGGGCGGGGCTAAATGACGTATAACAATAATGTTGCAAACCTTATTTGGCAGAGCTTTCAGCTGAACAATGTTGATACCAAATACGGACTTGCATTAACATCCCCGCCTTAGGAGCAGTAGAGGGAACCTAATTAAACCATGATTGGCAGGGACCTGCAAGACACCTATGGGATTGGCTGGGTGGCTTTAAGTGGGAAAAACAGTGCCCCCACGCGACTCTTTAAAACCCCTAGATTCCGCATTTTGGCAGAGTTCCCAGTCAGACGATATGGGCGCCCAACCCGCGTCCGTCGGCTCCAGCCTCGGTCCAGCCCCGCGTAAGTCTGCTCCCTCACTTGGAGTGCCTCAGTGAACAGTGTCACATTCAGTGTGTTTTGTTTTGCAACTGAGTTGTTGCCTTAAGATGCTGCTAGTGTTTGCTACGGTGGTTAGCATCCACTCTTGTGGACTTCTGCACTGGCTTCTGTTGTAACAGTGTTATTCATGCTTTTCCTAACCCTAGAACTAGCCTCCAGTGTATTAGTTAGTCCTGTCTGGAATAAACAGCTATTTCAAAACCCCCTTTGTCCAAGACTCGCCACAACGAGTTCCCTACCGAGTCTCATTAGCTACATTTCTAGTAAATGCCTGTACCAGTGTTGGCTCAGATAGAAGAAAACAATCAAGTGCCTTCACTGTGAATTGTCCTCCTGCCTTCTGCTCTGTACCGCTCGGGAGCGCAGACTGACCAACAACCCCTTTTTCCCTTCTCCCACCAATGTCAGGACACGACAGGTCTTCTGGGATCGCCGCGGACAGCTCCCGTTGAATTTTATGCCAATAGGTGCAACTGCCCATGCCGACACTTATTTCGGCTAACAAATAATAGGGGCAAAGGGATTCTGACTCGCTATCGTAGTACAGAAACAAATCCACTCTTACTGATGAAGAATGGCGTGATTACGTGATTGTTACTGAAATTTATCTGTGGGCTACTTTAATGGAGAAGCGCCGAGAGATTCCTGATGTGGATAACGTGGTTATCCCCCACGACAATGCGAGGCCACATGTGGCAGACAGAACCGCCGACAAGCTCCGCCCATTTCACTGGGAGATTCTGGGCCACTGACCCTACAGTCCGAATTCCGCTCCTAGTGATTTCCACGTTTTCTGCCCACTGAAGAAGTTCCTGGCAGGACAGCGATTCGCGTGCAACGATGTAGCCAAGACAGCAGTCCGACGGTGGTTCCACAGATGGACGAAACCACATAGGCATCCAAAATTTAGTGCTGCGGTGGGATAAATATCTGAAAAGACATGTAGAAGAGTACATATGTTTGCACTTACCTGTATATACCTTATTTCGGCTAACAAAAAATAGGGGCAAAGGGATTCTGGTTCGTCCTCGTAGTACAGAAAAAATCCAGTCTTACAGATGAAGAATGGCGTGATTACGTAATTGTTAATGAAATTTAGCAGGTGGAGATCACAATATGGCATAACCAGAGGACGTCCAAGTTTTGTTTGCCGTCTTAGTTAGGACTTTGAGAAACGTCGAATCTTTGATGTGACGGACATACACTACTTGCCATTAAAATTGCTACAACACGAAGATGACGTGCTACTGACGCGAAATTTAACCGACACGAAGAAGATGCCGTGATATGCAAATGATTAGCTTTTCAGAGCATTCACACAAAGTTGGCGCCGGTGGCGACACCTACAACGTGCTGGCACGAGGAAAGTTTCCAACCGATTTCTTATACACAAACAGCAGTTGACCGGCGTTGCCTGGTGAAACGTTGTTGTGATGCCTCGTATAAGGAGGAGAAATGCGTACCATCACGTTTCCGACTTTGATAAAGGTTGCATTGTAGCCTATCGCGATTGCGGTTTGTCGTATCGCGACATTGCTGCTCGCGTTGGTCGAGATCCAATGACTATTAGCAGAATATGGAATCGGTGAGTTCAGGAGGGGAATACGGAACGCCGTTCTGGATCCCAACGGCCTCGTAATCACTAGCAGTCGAAATGACAGGCATCTTATCCGCGTGGCTGTAACGGATCGTGCAGCCACGTCTCGATCCCTGAGTCAACAGATGGGGTCGTTTGCAAGACAACAACCATCTGCACGAACAGTTCGACGACGTTTGCAGCAGCATGGACTATCAGCTCGGAGACCATGGCTGCGGTTACCCTTGACGCTGCATCACAGACAGGAGCGCCTGCGATTGTGTACTCCAGACGAACCTGGGCGCACGAATGGCAGAACGTCATTTTTTCGGATGAATCCAGGTTCTGTTTACAGCATCATGATGGTCGCATCCGTGTTTGGCGACATCGCGGTGAACGCACATTGGAAGCGTGTATTCGTCATCGCCATACTGGCGTATCACACGGCGTGATGGTATGGGGTGCCATTGGTTACACGTCTCGGTTACCTCTTGTTCGCATTGACGGCACTTTGAACAGCGACGTTACATTTCAGATGTGTTACGACCCGTGGCTCTACCCTTCATTCGGTCCCTGCGAAACCCATCATGCACGACCGCATGTTGCAGGTCCTGTACGGGCCTTTCTGGATACAAAAAATGTTCGACTGATGCCATGGCCAGCACATTCTCCAGATCTCTCACCAATTGAAAACGTCTGGTCAATGGTGCCCGAGCAACTGGCTCGTCACAATACGCCAGTCACTACTCTTGATGAACTGTTGTATCGTGTTGAAGCTGCATGGGCAGCTGTACCTGTACACCCCATCCAAGCTCTGTTTGACACAATGTCCAGGCGTATCAAGGCCGTTATTACGGCCAGAGGTGGTTGTTCTGGGTACTGATTTCTCAGGATCTATGCTCCCAAATTGCGTGAAAATGTAATCACATGTCAGTTCCAGTATAATATATTTGTCGAATGAATACCCGTTTATCATCTGCATTTCTTCTTGGTGTAGCAATTTTAATGGTCAGTAGTGTAGGAACATCATAGTCTCAGAACGCACAGACAGTTGGCTATAGCGCAATGACTGCAGGACAAATGGTGACGTTATGAACTCAGGGCGACAGTGTGGCGAGACCTGTAGACTGAGCTCTTTAAGAAGAGCTACACCACGAGAAGACTGCACAATTGTTCGATTGCTTCTGACGAATGGACGCATGACAACAGCTGAGATCAGGAGACAAGTTACAGACAGAGTTGAGTCTCACCAAGAACCATTTGGAACAGTCACAGAAAGCTTGGTTCAGATCTCGATTTGTAGAGTTGCCTTGCGTCTTTTGCGGCTCATACCAAACTACAGACAACAGAGGCGTGCGTGGTCTAAAACTAGAGTCAGCTGCAACATGGAGTGGCAGTCTTTGGTGTTCAGCGATGTGTCTTGCTTTCTTCTATTGTCGGTCAGATCAACAACAACAAGGTCATAAACGACATGGTGAAAGGCAATGGGAAACAGCAAGTTTTGAGATCGATACCTAACCCACTCCTGAAGTCACGGCGGGGGACATGACAGCAGGACTGATTTCGTAATTGTTGAAGGGAGGCAAATGGTAGTTAGTATGTGGCAAGAATGTAATCACAGTTGTAATACCCTTCACGACTATCGAACTAAGCGGATGTTCCAGAACGGTTAAGAAAAACCCACTGTGCTGACCACACCACAAACGCGTTATGAACGTACGGGCCGTTGAAAGGTCCCCTCTTTTGTCACCCACGCGTCACGCTTGGGATGCAGTGGGAATACGCATACCTAAAAATCAGCCTCCAGCCAGGAATCGTCATGAACTGACAAAGCACATTAAGAAAAGGTGACGCCCAGAGATTGGCTTTCTTCATGCCACAACCTATACATGATATTTATTTGACATCAGTTCGGAATTGAATGAAAGAATAATCATTTAATGCCCGTTACGTGACGAGCATCTGAATAAAGTTTTGATAAATATCGGACTGGTGTAACACTTTCACTTCCGTCAGTGTGTTAGACACACACATCCATAGGCCTAATAATTCGTATCAGAGCTTAATAACTAAAGATCGCAACTTGCCCGTCATAAGTTCTATTTATTTTTGCCGTGATTATAAGCAAAGAGATAAGCTGCCGACACTAAACGAGAATTCGTATCTTCTATATAGTTATAGAAAGGCATACAGAATATAAACTAGCTCTAACTAATATGTCTTTCACATGCACAAAGCATTTCCAAAGATGAAGTCCGTGTTCCGGAAAAATCACAAGATCGACAGGGACTAAATTCCAGAATCATTTATTTCATGCAAAACACATGACCTGTTGATATCCATTGCTCACTCAGGAAGTAAAATCATTTTATTCAGGCTATAAACATATAGAGGAATCGTCATATATGTTCGAACAAATAGTTGACCATGCTCCAGAAAAATACGTACGGTACTTAGCTGAATAATTAAAGATTATAGAGATTCCCCCCCATGAAACATAGACCTTACTTTGGAGAGGCTTGCGTGCCTCAGCGATACAGATAGCCTTACCGTAGGTGCAACCACAACGAAGGGGTATCTGTTAACACGCCAGACAAACGTATGGTTCCTCAAGAGGGGCAGCAACCTTTTCAGTAGTTGACTAATCTGGCCTTGTAACACTAACCAAAACGGCCTTGCTGTGCTGGTACTGCGAACGGCTGAAAGCTAGGGGAAACTACGGCCGTAATTTTTCCCGAGGGCATGCAGCTTTACTGTATGGTTAAATGATGATGGCGTCCTCTTGGGTAAAATATTCCGGAGGTAAAATAGTCCCCCATTCGGATCTCCGTGCGGGGACTACTCAGGAGGACGTTGTTGTCAGGAGAAAGAGAAATGGCATTCTACGCATCGGAGAGTGGAATGTCAGATCCCTTAATAGGGCAGGTAGGTTAGAAAATTTATAAAGGGAAATGGATAGGTTAAAGTTAGATATAGTGGGAAATAGCGAAGTTCGGTGGCAGGAGGAACAAAACTTTTGGTCAGGTGAATACAGGGTTATAAATACAAACTCAAATAGTGGTAATACAGGAGTAGGTTTAATAATTAATAAAAAAAATAGGAGTACGGGTAAGCTACTACAAACAGCATAGTGAACGCCTTATTGTGGCCCAGATAGACACGAAGCCCACGCCTACTATAGTAGTACAAGTTTATATGCCAACTAGCTCTGCAGATGACGAAGAAATTGATGAAATGTATGATGAGATAAAAGAAATTATTCATATAGTGAAGGGAGACGAAAATTTAATAGTCATGGATGATTGGAATTCGATAGTAGAAAAAGGAAGAGAAGGAAACATAGTAGGTGAATATGGGCTGGGTGTAAGAAATGAAAGAGGAAGCCGCCTGGTAGAATTTTGCGCAGAGCATAACTTAAACATAGCTAACACTTGGCTCAAGAATCATGAAAGAAGGTTGTATACATGGAAGAACCCTGGAGATACTAAAAGGTTTCAGATAGATTATATAATGGTAAGACAGAGATTTAGGAACCAGGTTTTAAATTGTAAGACATTTCCAGGGGCAGATGTGGACTCTGACCACAATCTATTGGTTACGAACTGTAGATTAAAACTGAAGAAATTGAAAAAAGGTGGGAATTTAAGGAGATGGGACCTGGATAAACTGAAAGAACCAGAGATTGTAGAGAGCTTCAGGGAGAGCATAAGGGAACAATTGACAGGAATGGGGAAAAGAAATACAGTAGAAGAAGAATGGGTAGCTTTGAGGGATGAAATAGTGAAGGCAGCAGAGGGACAAGTAGGTAAAAAGACGAGGGCTAGTAGAAACCCTTCGGTAACAGAAGAAATATTGAATTTAATTGATGAAAGGAGAAAATCTAAAAATGCAGTAAATGAAGCAGGCAAAAAGGAATACAACGTCTCAAAAATGAGATCGACAGGAAGTGCAAAATGGCTAAGCAGGGATGGCTAGAGGACAAATGTAAGGATGTAGAGGCTTATCTCACTAGGGGTAAGATAGATACTGCCTACAGGAAAATTAAAGAGACCTTTGGAGATAAGAGAACCACTTGTATGAATATCAAGAGCTTTGATGGAAAAGCAGAAAGGTGGAAGGAGTACATAGAGGGTCTATACAAAGGCGATGTACTTGAGGGCAATATAATGGAAATGAAAGAGGATGTAGATGAAGATGAAATGGGAGATATGATACTGCGTGAAGAGTTTGACAGAGCACTGTAAGACCTGAGTCGAAACAAGGCCCCGGGAGTAGACAACATTCCATTGGAACTACTGACGGCCTCGGGAGAGCCAGTCCTGACAAAACTCTACCATCTGGTGAGCAAGATGTATGAGTCAGGCGAAGTATCCTCAGACTTCAAGAAGAAATAATAATTCCAATCCCAAAGAAAGCAGGTGTTGACAGATGTGAAAATTACCGAACAATCAGTTTAATAAGTCACAGCTGCAAAATACTAACACGAATTCTTTACAGACGAATGGAAAAACTGGTAGAAGGCGACCTCGGGGAAGATCAGTTTGGATTCCGTAGAAATATTGGAACACGTGAGGCAATACTGACCTTACGACTTATCTTATACGAAAGATTAAGGAAAGGCAAACGTACGTTTCTAGCATTTGTAGACTTAGAGAAAGCTTTTGACAATGTTGACTGAAATACTCTCTTTCAAATTCTAAAGGCGGCAGGGGTAAAATACAGGGAGCGAAAGGCTATTTACAATTTGTACAGAAACCAGATGGCAGTTATAAAAGTCGAGGGACATGAAAGAGAAGCAGTGGTTGGGAAAGGAGTGAGACAGGGTTGTAGCCTCTCCCCGATGTTATTTAATCTGTATATTGAAAAGTAGAAAAGGAAACAAAAGAAAAATTCGGAGTAGGTATTAAAATCCATGGAGAAGAAATAAAAACTTTAAGGTTCGCCGATGACATTGTAATTCTGTCAGAGACAGCAAAGGACTGGGAAGAGCAGTTGAACGGAATGGACAGTGTCTTGAAAGGAGGATATAAGATGAATATCAACAAAAGCAATACGAGGATAATGGTATGTAGTCGAGTTAACTCGGGTGATGCTGAGGGAATTAGATTAGGAAATGAGACACTTAAAGTAGTAAAGGAGTTTTGCTATTTGGGGAGCAAAATAACTGATGATGGTCGAAGTAGAGAGGATATAAAATGTAGACTGGCAATGGCAAAGAAAGCGTTTCTGAATAAGAGAAATTTGTTAACATCTAGTATGGATTTAAGTGTTAGTATGGAAGTGAAACATGGACGATAAATAGTTTGGACAAGAAGAGAATAGAAGCTTTCGAAATGTGGTGCTACAGAAGAATGCTGAAGATTAGATGGGTAGATCACATAACTAATGAAGAGGTATTGAATAGAATTGGGGAGAAGAGGAGTTTGTGGCACAACTTGACTAGAAGAAGGGATCGGTTGGTAGGACATGTCCTGAGGCATCAAGGGATCACCAATTTAGTACGGGAGGGCAACGTGGAGGGTAAAAATCGTAGAGGGAGACCAAGAGATGAATACACTAAGCAGATTCAGAAGGATGTAGGCTGCATTACGTACTGGGAGATGAAGCAGCTTGCACAGGGTAGAGTAGCATGGAGAGCTGCATCAAACCAGTCTCAGGACTGAAGACCACAACAACAACAACAACAACAACAACAACAGAGATTCACATGGCAACGGCACGAACGGGAGGTCAACAGACAGAGTTTGTGACGGCATTGAACAGATAAATTAGTGTAAAAGAAGATGTAAATCTAATAATCATAGATGATCGAACCGTTATAATTGGAGACGGTATAAAAGACAAGGCTATGCAAGAATACCAGGTTAGCAGCAGGAATAAGAGAGTAGAAAGACTCCTTGAGTTCTGCAATAAACTTCATCTAGCAGCAAAGTCGCCAGAGAAGAGGATATAAGTGGAAAAAGCGCAAGGACATGTGAATATACCAGCAGGTTTGCATCTATGTCAGACAGAGATTCCCAAATCAGGGATCGGTTTGTAAGGCGTTCACAGGAGCAGATATAAACTCTTACGACAAACCCTAACTGCTTCAGTTATGCATGTACCTCTCCTATGACTTCTAAACTTCGCGGAAGCTCTCCTGGGTAAGCCGCTGAAGTAGCAAATGTACTGAACATTTCCCTGGTGATTGAAAGATGAGAATGAACTCTGGTTCTAAGTATCAAAAAGAGACATCAGGGAAAATGGTACACAGTTTAAAGGAGTTGGAAGTAGAAGTTGCGTGGTTCAAGGATACATAAACAAACGCTAGGAATGGCAAAACAACATACAGAAGCTGCCTAGTCGGACAGCATTGTCCTCTTGCTAGATGTTGATGGAAAAGTGAGAGAAGACCATGCCTGTTGTAAATTGCAAGAATTTTGAGAGTCCATTAGGCTTGTCTGATGGAGAGCCTCTATTCGAGACTTCCATTCTGGATAGGGTGGATAGGTGGGTCCTTTCGACCTCTCACCAGAAGAGCCGTCTTCCATGACACTTTCTGTTTGGTTGTCGCCAACCCTCTCGTCTTCTGGTAAATTTTACCAGCAGATGTGAATAAATTAAAGTGCTATCTTCCGAAACAGTGTCTAAAATATAGAGATAATTAATGTACGTTGCAAGGCGATCCTGAGATAATCTGGTGATTTGGGCAACATAAACAAGCCAGGGTTTACGTGAAGTGTAATTTCATTTTACTTATTTTCACTGAAGAAAGAAAGAGAAACTCTGTGTAACTGTGGACTGAAAAAAAAGAAACATTACTAAATTTATTTAGTCAGGACCCAAGTGTATATCTGCTGTGCGACACTAAAAATGTGTATAATTGCTACGCTGGCAATGAAGTTGATTATAACTGGTGTTTCAGGCTGTATCTATGTCACTGTGAATGACATTACTGTATGAAATTTTCTCACAGGTTGATCAGCAAGGCTTTACATGTTTCTTAGTTGACTTACGAGTTCAAGTTCCTCTGTGGGATCTGAAATGACTACCTCCACTCACTTAATTTAAATCTTAAACTTTAATACACATTTTACTTGGCGGTAGTTGTTACTTCTACTGCTTCGTCAATCAACAACCTTTTTATGTGATGATTCTAAAATAAGCTACTTCTGTTTTCTCCTACTTTCTATTCCGTACTGGTTTATACGTTACTCATCGTCTAACAATTTGATTTAACACGGGTTACATTGTATTTGATGCTCTGAATAACATACGTGTACGTACTTTTATATTACTATAAAAATAGTCCATCCAGAAAATTTAAAATCAGTCATTGAAGATCTGTGTACGTCGTTGCTGAAAATAAAATAAGTCACCGTGTGCATAACATCAAGTTTATACTTGCAGCCATATTACATCCTACAAGTCAGTCACAAAATTTTATGTTACGATGCAAGTAACTGTGATGTTTATTATTCACATTCTTGTAGGGATACATTATCGACGATATGTATATAGTTAATAATTAAAGCATTGGCGTTTAAAGTCGTGAAAAACAGGCAGGATATTGATGTTTAGAGATTTATTAAGGCTATACACTGTACACTGAAGTGGAATATGGGGTCATCTCCTAAACCTTTTTACACTGAGAATTAGTTTTCACTTTTCACACAGATCTCCTCTTCGCTCTGAGATGAAGACCAGTTGCAGGCATTAACACTATGGATAGCGGATCGTATTCGATAGGAATTTCAGTCTCATCACATTTCTGGAATTCGATCTTTGACATGAGGTGTGCAAGACCGATTTTCGCCTGCAAGAGACCAAGTCGCATACCTGTGAACAAAAAAGAGGTGTTTTAGTATTTCATTCTGCAATGTGTGCACAAGTTATGAGATGTGTGAGAGATCCTATCATTGGTTAATTTTCCTTTATTTTTTCGTTTCGGCCGGGCCCGCAACGTAGAATACGTCACAATATGTTACTTATAAAGAACGATTTTAGGCAAGCAGCACATAAATATTTATTTCTAATTTCTGCTACCAGTCACTTTTTTTATTTTATGTTTACTCGATCATAATACAACGCGTTTCGAACATGTTCTGTTCATCTTCAGGCGTTTATACATACATACATACATACAGAGAAATGTTACTTAAAAATAAACAGTCTTAAACTAGATTAATCTAGAACTCTTTGTCCATGATCTAGTTTAAGACTGTTTATTTTTAAGTAACATTTCTCTGTGTGTATGTATGTATAAACGTCTGAAGATAAACAGAACATGTTCGAAACGCGTTGTATTATGTTAGATTAGCCATAAAATAAAAAAGTGACTGGTAGCATAAATTAGAAATAAATAATTATCCCACACAGTCACGGTTCACAAACATAGCTATTATGGCCAAGAATAAGTAGCACGAAGTTCAATTAGCAGTGCTTCTTACTTACTACAAGCTTGTTTCGTCTATAACCCTATTCTCAATCAACGTCTAATTGGAATAGACGGCCATATTGCATCATTGAATAACCGTTGACTCTATTTGTTGCTAGATTGTTAAAAGTAACGTAATTTCTATTTGTGTAGAATTTTTTTCATGAAGTTCTTTTGACAGCTAGATTGACAGTTTATTCTCGCTGGTGGTTTGTATTTAAACATGTTCACATTCTTACATTTCATTACTACGTACACATCTTTGCACATTAGAAGAGATATTCTGTAAGGCGTTATTCACCTGCTCAGTATGTACATTATAACTGCGACAAGTAATACCAAGTATTGGAAGTGAGCACAGGAAATGCTGATACTTACCCACGCAGTTGCGTGGTCCCTCACCAAACGGGAGGTACACGTAGGGGTGCCTTTTGGCCTTCTCCTCCTCAGAGAAGCGCTCGGGGTCAAACCGCTCCGGGTCAGGGAAGTACCTGGGGTCGTGGTGCAGCGCGTAGATCGGAACGGCCACTGCGATGTCCTTGTCGACCACGGCTTTGCTGCCTGGTATCTGGTACGAGCGGGTCGTCTTCCGCGGTAGTAGAGTTATCGGTGGGTATTTCCTCAAGGTTTCTGCAATAAATTCGAGATGTGAGACTAGTTCCTTCATTATTCTCTGCGACAGTGGTACAATTAAAGCAGAAAAACGTCCGAAATACACAGTGGTACGCAGTACAAATGTACAGCAGGTCGCATGTTAGTGGGAAGCAACAAGCTCTTTGGATGAGCGACATTACAACTTGGAACAGAGACTTAGGGACTAATGTGTTGCAGTTCACCAACAACACATATGCTACACTGGTGCCCAAGTCCACAACACAATGTTCACTAGTGAGTTAAGTACAATCTGAAAAATGAGGTAATAGAAAAAGAAGAGATAGCAATCACTGTAACTTGGTATCAAAACTTCCCTACAAACAGGAGATGTGCTGAATGATATCTTCGTATCGATATACATGGTGCAGCAAATAAAAGAGGCCCGGAGAACAGAGTGACAGGGTACAAGGAAACACAGCAGAGGAAAGGAGATACAGTACAAACCTGACTACAACAGATGCTGAAAGTGATCACTATTCATCTCTTGGCACTTTTGGGCCCTGGTCAGCAAGTTGCTGAGGGCAGATCGAAGTTGGACTGCTGGAATTGGTGCAATCTCATTCGGAATGTTCTTGAATGTTTCTTGAACTATGTGAGTTGTTGACTGTATGAGTTGTTGTGATACACCTTAGACTTGAGTGCTCCCCACACAAAGAAATCGCATATGACAGATCAGGCGACCTGGGTGGCCAGCTAGAGCCGCGACCCGATTGACCTCTGCCAACAACTCTTCAGGCGTGACGACTGTGTAAATGTGCTTTAAGGTTCGGCCGGCTGTATGGGCAGTTGCTCCACCCTGTTGGAAGTAACTGTTGGTCTTTTTCTTCTGATTATATGCATACGTTCACGGACAATCGTATTCACCCGTCCGAGGCACTTTTATTTGCCCCAGCCTGTATTCTGGGTAAACTAGTGGCTGTGCCCTGACTGAGTTCTTTGGCGCCCTGCGAGAGCGCACCTCTTCTGGATGGGTGGTCTGGAGACGCCGCGCCAGCGCAAAGTAAAATGTGGGGCTTGGCCGGACAGTGGTAGTCAGTTCACTAGCGGCTGGAACATGCGAAGGTTGTCCTGGACAGTGGAGAGTATCAATGCGGAAATGCAACAGGTTTACCTTTTTAGAGGCGGATACGTGAAGGATAGATAGAGGCAAAGTTTTCATTTCCTTCGTGGCATCTCCACTGCTCGTATGGAAAATTCAATCCGGCAAAGCAACGTTATTTGCCACGAAGGCTTTGCTAGGAGGCTGAGTGGCCGTTACTGTAGTCACACAACGAGTTAATCGTGAGCTCCTGTCCGCTTATTGGATAATAAGCGAGATGTCAAACGCCACTGAACTTAGTGGCCCTCGTGGGTGACCCAATGCCCCATCACTGGTGAGTAACAGCGCTAACTTGTGTGTGTTTTGGCAGATTTAACTCTTGTCAAACTATTGCACCACCCGAGAGGTATTTTATCGTAAATGGCGTCTGTCTGAAACCGCCCAAATTGTATTCGCTTAAAAGCGTCCTGTTTAGTAAAAGAAGGTACATAATAACCTATTATTAACTGGTAGATTTATTGATGTGATTCATCGATGCTAAATAGTCAAGGCTAATTCCTTATCTTAAATGAATCGTAATTCGACGACTTGTAACACTGTTATTGTTCTGTTCTAGAGCTCTAAAAACTAACTTTTTTTTATTCCAACTACGAGGGCAGTTCAATAAGTAATGCAACACATTTTTCTTCTGAAACAGGGGTTGTTTTATTCAGCATTGAAATACACCAGGTTATTCCCCAATCTTTTAGCTACACAACACTATTTTTCAACGTAATCTCCATTCAATGCTACGGTCTTACGCCACCTTGAAATGAGGACCTGTATGCCTGCACGGTACCATTCCACTGGTCGATGTCGGAGCCAACGTCGTACTGCATCAATAACTTCTTCATCATCCGCGTAGTGCCTCCCACAGATTGCGTCCTTCATTGGGCCAAACATATGGAAATCCGACGGTGCGAGATCGGGGCTGTAGGATGCATGAGGAAGAACAGTCCACTGAAGTTTTGTGAGCTCCTCTCGGGTGCGAAGACTTGTGTGAGGTCTTGCGTTGTCATGAAGAAGAAGGAGAAGTTCGTTCAGATTTTTGTGCCTACAAACACGCTGAAGTCGTTTCTTCAATTTCTGAAGAGTAGCACAATACACTTCAGAGTTGATCGTTTGACCATGGGGAAGGACATCGAACAGAATAACCCCTTCAGCGTCCCAGAAGACTGTAACCATGACTTTACCGGCTGAGGGTATGGCTTTAAACTCTTTCTTGGTAGGGGAGTGAGTGTGGCGCCACTCCATTGATTGCCGTTTTGTTTCAGGTTCGAAGTGATGAACCCATGTTTCATCGCCTGTAACAATCTTTGACAAGAAATTGTCACCCTCAGCCATATGACGAGCAAGCAATTCCGCACAGATGGTTCTCCTTTGCTCTTTATGGTGTTCTGTTAGACAACGAGGGACCCAGCGAGAACAAACCTTTGAATATCCCAACTGGTGAACAATTGTGACAGCACTACCAACAGAGATGTCAAGTTCAGCACTGAGTTGTTTGATGGTGATCCGTCGATCATCTCGAACGAGTGTGTTCGCACGCTCCGCCATTGCAGGAGTCACAGCTGTGCACGGCCGGCCCGCAAGCGGGACCTTACGGCGATGATGACACACACTTTGCCCAACAACTCACCGTGCTTTTGTCCACTGCCAGATCACCGTAGACATTCTGCAAGCGCTTATGAATATCTGAGATGCCCTGGTTTTCCGCCAAAAGAAACTCGATCACTGCCCGTTGTTTGCAACGCACATCCGTTACAGACGCCATTTTAACAGCTCCGTACAGCGCTGCCACCTGTCGGAAGTCAATGAAACTATACGAGACGAAGCGGGAATGTTTAAAAATATTCCACAAGAAATTTCCAGTTTTTTCAACCAAAATTGGCCGAGAAAAAAAATGTGTTGCATTACTTATTGAACTGCCCTCGTATGTACAAATTACCGGGATGGCCTACTGGGATCAATGTCGAACGTGACACCAAATAGTCTGGGGTAAGATTCTTGGGGTGAGGCCTTGGCGTTCGTCATCTAGTGGCTGACGATTTTGGTATAAAGCAAGCAGGATTCCAATAGCACCACATGACTGTCATGTTAATATGGAATCGATGAGTTCAAGAGGATCATACACAATGTAATGCCGGATCTCAATGGCCCCAGATGACTGGAATCGACGCACTCAGGAGGGCCTCATCCAATGCCACGCTGTTTCTCAATGGCCCCGGACGACTGTCATTTAAATGCGGAAAACAATGCCTTCAGGAGGCCCACACTCAGTGTCACGCCAGATCTCAGTGAGCCCACACAATTGTCATGTGAATCCGGAATTGGTGGGTTCAGGAGGATCATACTCAGTGCCATGAAGAATCTTAGTGGCCTCAAGCGACTGTCATGTGAACATGGAATCCATAGACTCAGAAGGGCCATACTCAATGACGTGCAGGATCTCAACGGCCCCACACGACTTTCGTTTCGCTGGGTTGTGCAGGATCGTCCAACCAAATTGCAGAGATTGAGTCAAGGAATGGGCTTTTTTGCAGCAATATAGGTATCTACATGAACAGTTCGACGAGGAATGGAACAATATAGACTGTCAGCATGAGAGCAATTTTTGCAGTCTCTGTTCACGCAACAGCAGAGTAGTCTGTAGAAAGTTGTGAGCCCAACGACAACACTGAACACAAGAGTAGCACCACGTCGTCTTTTCCCTACATTTTTGCACAGCATCACTGTGGATGTATTCATGTGCCGAGGCTTCGAGAAGAACGAACGTTGCGAGATTGTGTTGATCATAGTCATAGCATCCCATTACCTAGTGTAATGGTATGGAGTGACATTGACCACACAACATGATCACACCTCCGGTGACGTAGCCAGTAATTTAGACAGTATGCTTTACATTTATGACGTGTTAAGTCTGGTGGCTGAGCCCTATCTTCGAAGTCACACTGATGCTTATCTTTTAACAATGTAATGTATGACTGCATGTTGCCCGTGCTGTCCTGACCCACGATAGTAAAGAAGGTGTTCGAGTTTTGCCCTGGCAAGCATGTTCTTCACATCTCTTACCGCCGGCCGCTGTGGCCGAGCGGTTCTAGGCACTTCGGTCCGGAACGGCGCTGTTGCTACGGTCGCAGGTTCGAATCCTGCCTAGGGCATGGATGTGTGTGATGTCCTTAGGTTAGTTAGGTTTAAGTAGTTCTAAGTCTAGGGGACTGATGACCTCAGATGTTACGTCCCGTAGTGCTTAGAGCCATTTGAACCATTTTTGAACATATCTCACCCACTGTAAACATCTTTTTGTGGTTTTCCGAGTGACCCTATCGTCAGCCATTACAACTGATGGACTGTCATAGAGCTGGAACAGCATGGAATGACATACCAATATCGATCATTCAAGCTCGGTTGGGCTCTATGCCCAACCAGTGTTATGACCATTGTTGTTGCCAGCGGTGAAAGCCGTGTGTACTAAATTTTCACCCTGTGTACCCTTACGTCACCTCTTAATTTGATAGTGTGTTCTTCCTTATTTCCTATGGTTTCTGGCATTGGAATTTTAATGGCGACGGCGTTATTTTAATACAAATGCTGTCTGCAAACTGAAGAGCAGCAGCGCTCGTGGTGAGGAAGTGATGTTTCCCGGAAGAAGCATGGAATGTACTCGCAAGATGCGAGCACCGTACCACCATAGCTATACAATTTGCTGGAAACAAATGAAAATTTGTGCCGGAAGTCTCTCTCTGTTCAGGAATCACATCACTGCGCGAGCACTATGGACAGCGACACTGGGAGATATGGAAGTTTAGGACACTCTGTGAAGTGTGCTCTGACAGCCGAAGCAGTTACGGGGACCGCTCGAATAAATGGAAAATCCGGGTTCGAGTCTCAGTTCAGTACAAATTTTCATTTGTTCCAGTAAATTGTATAGCTGTGGTGGCATCGTATTCGCAATTTGCGAATACATTTCATGCTTTAATATGGCTATCAATCGCCAGCAACGTCTGTTACGTCAGTGATGCATACACACATCTTTACGCTGTGAAACACAGACACCGCATTAATGTATCCCGTAAGAAGGTTACAACTGCTGTAGATTCACAAAAAAAAATTAGCTTTCAAGTCTAACACTGCAGTGCAAGGCAATATGATTTTTTTGAGTCTGTTCCTGCGCGTTTCAAGTGTTAGTTACACCAACTCATCTCGTTAGTTCATTAATGCGTTTGTCAGTAAAATGTGTATCTCTCTTGTAAAATCTTTGATGGTTATGGAACATAGGGTGGTGTTCTGAACAACGAGAAAAGGGCCCCAAGAGCTGTAATAAAGAACACTTCTGTTCACTTGCAGTCAATAAATCCATATCTTGGTTACTATTCACCCGATTCAAAGGCTTGTACCTCTAATACTTTCGCAATAGCTATGCTGTAAGGTACTGAAAAATCTAAATCCATATACTGGTTCTCGATATGCAAGCGAAAAATTCGAGACACGGTGAGAATTCCGCTTTTGAGTGTATCCCATCGTATCACACGGTGACATCCAACAATTAAAAAAATGTAGTAATACTTTCATATTCTTTGGAAACGTTGCACTGTACGATGTGGTAAACACTAACGAAATACATCCATCCGTTTGGGAGGAGATAATGCAGGTTCAGATTCATTCACATGCATTATGTTGTACGAGGGTGTGCTGAAAAGTAATGCCTCCGATTTCTTTATGCTGAAACTCTTATAGCTTTTTAAAGGAAACGAACTTTATTAACATTCTACACAGTTATTCTTCATGTCTACATATTTATTTCTCAGCACGGTCACCCTGGCGATGAACACATTTCTGCCAACGAGACACCGGTTTGCTGATGCCGCCACTATAGGATGTTTGACTTCTTTTGACGGAGCCACAACCATACCTCTGCTCGCACGGCTTCATCACTATCAAAGTGAGGTCCATGAAGGCGTTCCTTTAGTTTTGGAAACAGATGAAACTCGAGTGGGGCCAAGTCGCCACTGTATAGAGGACGATCAGTGACAGAGAACCTAAGGCACCTGATTGTTGTTGCCCAAGTCGCAGCTATCGTGTGTGTGGTCTGCCAGAGTCGTGCTCCACGATGCTCCACGTGTGGACGAACTCTTCGAGTTGGTACTTGCAGTTTTCTGAGGGTTACACCGTACACGACACACTTGCAGGCTACAATTTTGAGCCCTCTGGCGACGGGGGATTGCAACTTGCGTCAGCATAGCGAGAAAGTCGACCGAGTAATATGCACGACATGTAATACCTCAGTCAATCTTGAGAACAGAGTAAAAAATTCGGAGGCATTACTTTTTCAGCCCGCCCTCGTCTATACCCGTCAGTCCATGAAGTTCGAGGCTGGATTAATAAAAATAGAGAAAAATAAAAAGGTGGTTTTATTGCTTCAGGTGTTCTACACAGCCTCCCCTCACTTGCGTTAAGCGCACCGAACTTTCATGAAACCATGTTCAGTTCTCAGAAAAGTAAGGATGTTCAATTTGAATATCACATTGGCTTGAATGTCCGTTATGTCGACAAAGATTTAACCTTTCATGTAAATTTCTGCACTTTGTCATTTTGTGATGGGTTCGTAATGGGAACACCAAGTCTCGTTACCCGTGGTGATATATTCCAGGGCACAGTTTTCCAAATTTTACATTTAATTAACGTGCGCCAGGTGTCCGCTCGTTTTAGTTTCTAGTTTACGAGTCAAGGTGTGCGGGTCATACTTCTCACAAAGTCTTCTCTTTTTCTAAACCTTCTGAAGAATATCTTGAACGGGTGATTTTTAGATGTTGCTTCATTGCAATTAATACTTCCTGCTCCTCGCAACTGACTGGTTGGATGTACATCTGTTATATGCAGTTGTTATTCCAAGCCGCCACCCTCGTTCCTGAGCTGACGTTGCTTTTCTTTGAAAAAGCTTTCCAAAATCCTCAGAAAATAAGATGTTCAGTCGAGCAGCAAGACACCTGCGCACCGCTTCCTTTAGATGTTCATCGAAGGTGAATCGATGCGCTCGGAAACAATCTTTAAGTGGATCAAACAGACGGTGCGAGGTCAGTACTGTATGCAGGATGCTCCACATGCATATCGTGAAGCGTTTTGGCCTGGGTGCGCTGCGGTATGTAGACACGCGCTGCCGTGTAAGAAAGAAAATAAAATAACGCTGATTGACAATAGATCTCGATGTTGTATTTCTACTAGTTGCTAAATGTACCACGTAGCGTTGGCTGGTTACTGTTGACTCGTTTTATAAGTAATGTTCCAGAACTGACCGTTGTGAGTTCCAAAAAACTGTGAGCATCGCTTTTCCTGCAAAGGATTAACTCTTTAATTCCTTTTAGGCTGGATATTCCAGAGTGTTGTCATTCCATACTCTGACGTTTGCTCTCTCTTTCCACCAAGGTTTTCTTTCGAAAAGATTTCACCTTCATTAGCACGATGGTCCAGTAGCTGTCGACAGATTCTCACACAACTGTGTTAGCGTTGTTTATTGAGTTGTTATGGGACCCATTCTTCGCAAATGGATGATGTCATATGCAGAACGAAGGATACCGCGCATTTAGTTGTACTTCATCAGCAGTCACTCCTCGATTATTCAAAATCAGGTCACGGACTTGCTTAATGTTGGCATCAGTGGCGGATGTGACTTGACGTCGTGCTCCTTCCTCGTCCTTCAGGCTTCTTCGGAGGCTTGTGAAACACTTCGCCCAGGTAAAACATTGCCTCCATATAGTGCTGATAGTCTTCTATGGATCTCAGCTCCTATTGCACCTTCAGACCACAAAAAAGCCGGTTGTCGAATGGTGTTCTTCATTCGTGCTAACGTAGACTGAAGTGGCAGTGTTTACTTCAGAAGAGCGCAAAGCCAACTGATGTGGCTACGCTTAGAACCAGGCGAGGAGAAAGGTGTCATCTGGCCGTAGGACTTATTTGACCTTAAGAGTCACTTTAGAACATCTCTGAAACAAATAAAGGAAAATCAGTTTTATGGCTCTGTGGTATCCTCTGTAGTCTTGTAGTCAATAAATGCTGACTGTGTCAAAACATTCAGAAGAGAAGCGGCCGATTACTTGCAGCGTGATACCGACTATCTTGACAAACAATTTGACTTTGAAGAGAGCGTGTACAAAACTTTCAAACCATTTCCACTATCAGGGAAACAGTGCCCAGTTTCAGAATTCATAGAAGTGATTTCTCGATATGAACTTCGTGTAGACGACGATTCGACGTTCGAAGAATGTGTGCAATTAAACAGCTATCTCAAGGAAGAAGAGAACTTTTTTAAGCTGAAGTCAGATGATAAGTGGATAAAACTGTGAAAACCTATTCGCAGTTGTCTGTTCCGTGTTTTCTACCCAGCATTCCACTGCTGCTCAAGAAGAAATTTTCAACCTTATGAGTAAAACTTGGCGAGCTCAGACAAACCGTTTGTCAGTGGCTACATTAGAAATTTAACTAGCAGTGAATACGAATTACTCATTTTCGTGGCTGTAGTTTCGCTGTTTTCTCAACGGAGGAGGAGGGAAGATGATATTGAGGAAGTTGAAAAGCGAGCAGCAATATCAGTAAGGCAAAATGCAGTGCTTTCTTACGTTGTATTTCAGCCTCTTGCGTTAGAAAAAACCTGGCTACCCTCATCTAACGACTAGCGACGACACTAAGTCACACTGCCAACGTGAAGACTATTACAGCGAAAGTGCAGACCGACCCTTGTTAACAGTTGAACAATACGTGATGACGATCGTTCTGCGGTGGCGTCTCATGAGTAGAGACACACGTGCTCCCAGCCGCCAGCACTGACCTGAGATGACCTTGTCGAGGTAGGGCATCCCCATGACGGCGTCGTACGTGAAGCGTCCGCCCGTCGTCTGCAGGGTTTCGTCCACCTCCTCCTGCAGTCTCTTCTGCACGTCCGGGTTGAGGGCCAGCTCGTACAGCGCGTAGCTCATCGTCGTCGACGACGTCTCGAAGCCCGCCGCGAAGAACAGCATAGCTTGGGCTGCCAAGTCTCCGTCGGATAGCTCTGCAAAGTCACAGGCAGATATTGAAAATAAGAAGATGTGAAGGGATTAACCGACAGCCAAAAAAGAAAGTCTGCGGCATAGTCGAGCTTGATGGCAACATGATATATAACTGTAGTTATACTGACAACGGAACGATTGATAGAGGTGTAATAATAGTAGGGCGACTTGGAAAAAAATGGCTCTAAGCGCTATGAGACTTAACATCCGAGGTCATCAGTCCCCTAGACTTAGAGCTAAGTAAACCTAACTAACCTGAGGACATCACACACATCCATGCCCGAGGCAGGATTCGAACCTGCGAGCGTCGCAGCCTCGTGGTTACGGACTGAAGCGCCTAGAATCGCTCGGCCACAACGGCCGGCTGGCGACTTGGAGGCGAACCATCTAATTTCTAACAGTAGTCATAGTGACAAGGGAACGTTTGATTGGTTGGTAGGTTGATTGATTTGAGAGGAGGGGAGCAAACGCGGATTTGAACCGTCGTCCCTCCCGAACGCAAGTCCATTGTGCTAACCACTGCGCCAGGTCGTTCGATAGGAACGACTGATAGAGCTGGAATAATAGTAGGAAGACTTGGAGGGGAACCATCTTCAAACATGATCCGACGACGACAATAATGATGTTGATGATCATCATCATCAACAACAGCAGCAGCAGCAGCGTAACTTATTCGTAATAATATGCTCCATGGAGGCCTCCCCAAGATTCCTCCATCCATGAGTCTCCACCTTCATGCATCCGTGCTACTCGTACCTGTTTTCTCAGTTCACCCTTCAATCAGTCAGACCCCGCGCAAAATAAGGTGACTTTTGCGCAGAAACGTATGTCTGTAGTGAGCGCTGGTCGAATCCATCTCGTTGTACAAAGAGGCGGTCACCTCATTTGCCTTCGCACTTCGAGTGTTCTGCTTGATATCCGTTCAGTGTGTAGCAAGGCACTGCAGCCTCCACGCACCATAGGTGGATGGAATGTTCTTCATAATCAGGCACTTGTGATTGTAAACGAAGCGATCAAAACTTATATCGGAAGAGGAGAACGAGAAATCAAAAATCTCACTGAAAATTGTGCCCGAGAGGGTTTGCATGGCCGATAGTTATTCCAATTACACAACAGAGAGAATAAAGAAGGAAGGGGAAAAAACAAATCTTGGAATATCTGCCAAGGCTTCATTACCTCTGAAAGATGTGAAAGAAAGAAGAAAATTTTCTTCTAAGGAAATATTAACGGACAGGGCACTCCCACATTATTTCCACGTGACCATCGTTTTTTATTTTACACTAGCGAACCTGGAAATGCTTCACAGCAGCTAAATATCAACGGGAATAGGGCATACGTTTGTCCTAATATCCTTCTCGCCTCTCTCTCTCTCCCTCTCCTCCTCGCCCTCTCTATGTCCATTTCCTTCCACCCCTTCTCTGTCCATCTGCTCCTTCACCTCTTCCTGATCTTGAGCCTTGTTCATTGTTATTGCCAAATCATATTCCGCAGTAGTATCCTGTTCATAATGTGTAAAAATGTCGTGTGACTAGGGCCTCCCGTCGGGTAGACCGTTCGCCGGGTGCAAGTCTTTCGATTTGACGCTACTTCGGCGACTTGCGCGTCTATGGGGAGATAAAGCATAAATACAACTTTTGTGTTTACTGTGGAAACCGACTGCGAGAAAGAAAGCGAAACCGCACATATTAATAGCAGGGCAAAGCGCAGTATTGTCTTTCTCGCGGTCGGTTTTAACAGAAAACCTATACATCGTTATTTAAAAAACATATAGCCTATGTCCACAATGATAATCAGTGTTTGTCGAACAAAATTTAAAGTAAATTGGTCAATAGCTTTTCATTTTTCGTTAACAATGTTTCCCTATGACCGATCGTTTATTCGAGTAACATGTAAAAATCTGAAGTAAGCCAGTCAAGAACTTTTAGTGATTTTGGAAACAGCGTTTCTTCTTTATACGTTACATATGTACTTACATGTAATATATATGGCCTAGGTCCGTCAGAATGCCCATTAGAATATCTAGCAAAAATCTGAAGCAAATTGGACGAGTACATTTTGAGAATTTTGGTAACAACGATTCTCTTTTCTATATTAAATATGTATTTATAAATTATAAGATAGCGCTCCATTGCGTCAAAATTTCAAAGCAATCGATGCAGAACTTTCGGAGATTAAAGATTTTGTTTAAATAAATACTTACATTTTTATTTATATAGACTGTCAATATTGTAGTAAACTATCTTGACGTCAGAGCTGCATTTTTATCGCTTCTTGTGTTTTATGAGACTTTCCTTCGGTAGCTCTTGGTTTGAATTGTTTCGCTTTGGTCTGTCCTTTGTTTATGTGACTATTTTCGACACTATGCTTCTGTTCTCTCGAGGAGTTCCTTGAAAAATGAAGCTGATTCTTGTTGTACTGTTGATTGCGTTTACTTAAACTAATTGCTTGACTTTTTTCGGGTTCATAAACAATTTATTTTTATCTGTTATTACTTTTATGTTGTAATTTCGTGCACTGACACGTTCCATGACGTTGGAGATTTAACCCTCAATTTGGTCCTACGGAACTTTACGTGTAAATAAATAAGAAACTATTGCCTTTCAGGGTCTATATTTGTCGAATTATGCCTCATACTGATATAATATGTCAATACGATCGTTTACAGATTCTTAATAAAGGGACATAACGCATCTGTGCATAGGCTTCAGCTGTCGAACTGCCCGTTCCCTTTGACACGGTGGCCGTTACGGACGGAGGGAGCCCCCATTATTAGTCAGCACAGGATAAGATGGCTGATGCACAGTGATCAGTTTTCGTCCAAAGCGCTGAGCGAGTTCATTTGTTTGTTCAGAAGGGCGGGCCGACAGTGTTCGCCAACTTTCGCCGGTCAGCCGGCGCAGGCCCTGCAATCTTTCTCAAACGATTTTACAGAAACCATTCGGTAAAAAAGTTATTTGTACATTACTTATTGCTTTATTGTGTCAGCTTCATGATGATGTGTCCATCGTTTCGTTAATAGTCACTGTCATTGTGATATTTGCGTGTAAATAAGGCACTGCTCTAAATTCGAAAAGCCGCGCCGGCCGTTGTGGCCGAGCGGTTCTAGGCGCTTCAGTCCGGGACCACGCGGCTGCTACGGTCGCAGGTTCGAATCCTGCCTCGGGTATGGAAGTGTGCGATGTCCTTAGGTTAGTTAGGTTTACATAGTTCTAAGTCTAGGGGACTGATGACCTCAGATGTTAAGTCCCATAGTGCTCAGAGCCATTTGAACCATTCGAAAAGCCGCGCGGAGTGGCCGCGTGGTTTGAGGCGCCGTGACACGGATTACGCGGCCGCTCCCGCCAGAGTTTCGAGTCCTCCCTCGGGCATGGGTGTGTGTGTTGTTCTGAGCATAAGTTAGTTCAAGTTAATTTAACTAGCGTGTAAGTCTAGGAACCGATGACCTCAGCAGTTTGGCCCCTTAGGAATTCACACACATTTGAAAATTTTTGAAATTAGAAAAAAAGTTTGCAATGAATAATTGGGGTCGCTATGATTTTGCGTTCAATGCATATAACAAACCGGTAACATGTTGCTGCGTATGAAATGTTTAACATATCGAATTGTTCGTTAGACTTGTCTGGACGTCTCTATCTATCACCTGTCTCGAGAAAATTGATCTGACGTAGCGTTATCATTTGCGAGCGCACCGCCAGAGCGATAAAGCCAGAGTGAAATATCCGCAACATTCCTCACGTTTCATAAACAGTTTGAGGTATTCAAATAAAATTTTGTCAAATGATTGCAAGCGAAAAGCAGAGTATTTTGCTATGTGGTTATTACATTCTCTGAAAAGAACACAGACAATTTCTTTCCACTTTGTTCCCTACCCCGGTCTTGTTTTCTATCTCTAGTGACCCATTCGTCGACGAGACGCAAAAACTTTCATCGTTCTTCATTCCTATTTTTCTTTCTTCGGGAAGTATTTTGGTGCTACACGAGAACTACTGATGTGTCCAGAAGACGCTGTAATGAAGATCATCTCAAAAAGCTGCACCTTGCGTCAGCATATGGTCCTGAGTTTTGATGTAGTACAGCAGCCCACACTGCAGATATTACGCGAAGGTGGCAGCATAGATGCAGTGTTGTAAAATTCTACCCATCGCTCCTTGCACGATAGACACAGTGTCAGAGGGTTAAACTCTCCACAGTATCTAAGCAAAATTCACAGGAACTCCAATTTCAAGCTTTAGATAAGTCATAGTACGAAAAACACCTAACTAGTATCATGTACGCATACACAATACGTATCAGTTCTAAGGATGTGTAGACGCTATGTTACAATATAAGGAACATACACTGAACAGCCAGAACATTATGACCACCGACTTACTATCGATTAAAACACGTCCAGGCGATAGGCAGAGTCAGCTTGCAAGGAATGACTGCAAGTATCAGGAAGCGTTGTGTCCGTGTGTAATATGTGCCAGGGGGCGCGATCTACCTTAGTGTGTCCGAGGGCAGACTGTGATGGCCCGGAGGTCGACGGCACAAGCACTTCGGAAACTGCAGGACTTGTCGGCTGTTCGAGGAATGCTGTGGTGAGTGTCTTCAACACGTGGCGAAACCAAGGTGAAATCACGTCCAGACGTTGGGCTTAGGCTGTTTGGGGGAAAGAGACCAAACTGCGAGGTCATCGGTCTCATCGGAATAGGGAAGGACGGGGAAGGAAGTCGGCCGTGCCCTATCAAAGGAACCATCCCGGCATTTGCCTGAAGCGATTTAGGGAAATCACTGAAAGCCTAAATCAGGATGGCCGGACGCGGGATTGAACCGTCGTCCTCCCTAATACGAGTCCAGTGTGCTAACCACTGCACCACCTCGCTCGGTCACGTCCAGACGTCGTGGGGTTGGGTGGTCATCCCTCATTACAGACGTTGGACGTCGTTGGCTGTGCAGACTGGTAAAACAGGACGAGCGGCGAAGTGTTGCGGAACTAACACCAGACATTAATGCTGAGTAGAGTACAAATGTGTTTGAACACGCAGTGCACCGAACATGTCTAACGACGCAACTAGCGACCCATGCACGTGCCAATTTTAATACCACGACATAGGAAACTACTACTGACATGGGTACGTGACCATCGGCACTGGAACATTGGCCTAGTGGCAGAGCGTTGCATGGCCTGAAAAATCCCGATACCTTCTTTTTCATGCCGATGGGAGGGCGCGAAACCGTCGTCTTCCAGGAGAATATCTGCGTACCACCTGCCCTGGCGGCGGCGCACTTTGCTCTGGAGAACATTCACGTGGACATCCACGGATCTAGTGGAGCTCGTGCAAGGCGCCAATGCAGCCGAGGAGTGTCGTATACTGGTTGCAAACCATGTACACCCCTTCATGACGATCATGTTTCCCGTCAGTGGCATTTTTCATCAAGACAATGCTTGTCAGAACGCCAGGAGTGTGATGGAGTGGTTCGAGGAACGCAGTGGCGAGTTTCAATTAATGTGCTGCCCTGCTGTGACTGAACATGGCGATCATCGCCCCCCTCCCCGGAATTTATGGGAATTAGGTGACTTGTGTGTGCAAATGTGGTGCCCACTTCCTCCACTGACCTACCAAGACCGTGGCATGACACGTCGCTGCCGTTATCCGTACCAAAGGTGGACAGACCAGGTATTAGGTAGGTGGTCATAATGTTCTGGCTGATTAGTTCAGTTTATAGTACAAGGAGTGTAAGACCACAAAATTTATTTACTGTATGTGAAATAATGTCCATAAAATCTAGAAAAGAGCAAGTATCAACATTAGAACAAGACGGAGTGCAAGAAATCCTACAGCTTCTTCACCAATCACCCTAAAAGTAATGTATGAATATTTATCCTTCTGCAGCTCCAGGCTGGAAATAGTATGCCGTTTATCGTTCCTCAACGAGTTTTCAGAACTGAAATTGAACTACTTTAACTGTTCATTACACAGGCCAACGATGGAAAAACGTTTTTGCTGAAAATACCTTATTCTTACGTTTTTTGGAGTGGGAAATCCAGATATGATACTTAAAACACTATATTACCCACGATTTCTTCACATTCTACAGTTAACTTTATTAAATAAAGCGAATTTTTAAAGAATTTAACAGATTTTATATAGTTAAAATAATTTAAAAAAGGAGGTGTAATGAATGTAGATGACGTCGGTAGCACTGCTGAAAAACATTTGCTGGCAAAAAAAGGGTCGATTCTATTTTTGTGTTAACAGATCATGTTTTGTTTACTCTCAACCTGACCTCACTTTCCCATTTCCTGAACGTGTGCTCAGTACAATGTCTAATCGTGGTTGTAAAAGCTCTTCTGACAGTTTTTGTTACATTTGTGATGAATTGGTGATTAAAAAGACCCAAAGAAACATTACAGATTTTGGGAAAAAGGTTTATCTATCTTACTTTGGATCTAAACGTGGTGATCAAGATAAATCTTGGGCGCCGTATGAGGTATGTTATGTGTGTGTTGAAGATCTGAGAAAATGGTCCATAAAGGAGAAAAATGTCTTTAGATTTGCTGTTCCTATGATATGGAGGGAGGAAAGAAACCATTCCAATGATTGCTACTTTTTCAGTGTTGACGTTACTGGTAATAATTCGAAAAACAAGAAGGTAATAAGCCACCCTAACCTTCCGTCCGCCATCCGACCAGTAGGGCATGGTGTCGATTTGCCGGTTCCTGAACCACCAGATGATTTAATTTCTATTCCAACAGAAGTATTTTCAGATGTACAGTGTGATTTAGATGAACCAGATGATGAATTCCATTGTAATACAAATTGTTTACTCAGACCGAGCTTAATGATTTGGTTAGGGATCTGGGCTTAACGAAAGAAAAAGCTGAATTACTGGCTCTAGATTAAAAGAACTGAACTTATTGGCAGTTGGAACCAGCGTATATATGTATAGAAGGACATAGCTGCAATTTTCCAAGTTTTTTCAACAAGAAGGTGATTTAGAGTACTACTCAGATATTCCGAGTCTGATGAATGAGTTTGGTATTGAATACAAAAAGGAACTGTTTATTAATTCATCTAAAACCAGCGATGGAAAGACGCTACGAAGGCCGCTGGAACACCAACATTATGGGGGATTACTGTTGGTCACTTCACCGAGAAGTTCAGCAAGCGACTCACTGTACAAAAAGCTACACAAGAAGCTTCAAAGCAAAAAGAGAAAGAAAATACAAACCAATTCCAGCTGACAAGTGAAACATATATTAACACATATCATTGTTTTAAGTAGCTTACTATAAATACAAACCATGCTTATGTTGTAACAAAGCGTTTCATTAATTTCCCCGTTTACTGTATAGCATAGGATTTTTATACGATATAATAAAAAGCATTTCTAAACCTCAAAAATCTTATGGCCTACCAAAAATCGAGAGCAAAAGCGTATGTCATCACATTCATTGACTTTCAAAAGGCGTACGACTCCATAGACAGGGAATCTCTAATCTCCATATTAAAAGAATTGAACCTAGACAATAAAACTACAAACCTAATTAGAGAAACCATCACCAACACATACTCCAAAATTAAATTTATGGGAGAACTCTCAGACCTATTTGAGATAAAAACTGGAGTACGACAAGGTGATGGACTCTCTCCATTGTTATTTAACTGTGCCCTAGAAAAAATAGTAAGCCAAAGAACAGATCCTCGAATTACAGAAACAAGCAGAGAAAATAGGCCTTAAAATTTCTTTTGAAAAAACCAAAATAATCACAAATATAAAAAAGCCAATGAAATATCTTAAAGTAAGAGACCAAAAGATCGAAATTGTTAAAGAATTCAAATATCTTGGTGAATGGATTAGCTGGAACGCCCTTGATAAAAAAGCAATAGAATTAAGAAGAAACAAAGTTGAACTAGCCTTTCAGCTTACTAAAAATACTTATAATAAAAAGTCCCTCTCATGGAATTCAAAAATAAAACATTACAACACTGTCATTAAACCAGAAGCACTATATGCAGCTGAGACATTATCTATCACTAACCATGGCCCAATTGAAAGGCTAGAGATCAAAGAAAGAAAAATATTGAGAACAATTTTAGGCCCCAAATTTCATAACGACAAACTAATTCATACCAAAAATGAAACACTCTACAAAACCACAGAAAAACTTTCGGATACAATGAGGAAAAGAAGAATTGAGTTTTATGGGCACATTCTCAGAATGAACCCAAATAGACTTACAAAAAGAATGTTTGACTACTTCAGGAATAAAAAATCCAAACCAAATTGGTTTATCCAAACAGAGAAAGACTTAAGAGAACTACACATCACAGAAAAAATGCTCACAGACAGGACCGCAAAAATGATAAGCAAAGACAGAAAAGAGGGATTCCAGCTCCAAAATAGAAAGAAAAGAACGATTGTCATCTCTGATGAGGAAAGAAAAGCAAGATCAGAAAGAATGAAACAGTACTGGGCGAAAAGAAAGGCACAGAACACACAGAAGTGATTGATTCAACGTACCCCAAAGTTGGGTGAAACGAAGAAGAAGAAGAAGAAGAAAAAGAAAAAGCATACTGCTCGAAAACTATGGATGATGCAAAAAAACTAAGGCTAGGTTTGTATTCAGCTCATAAAAATCTATAAAGATGAGCTATCAAAGTAAAAACAGTTTTTCAAAAACTTTTTTTCACTAGCCTATGTTATTAAACAACGCCCAGCTGTGTAAATAAGCCACTCTACGCCATGTCCAATCTTGCAGCGACGCTAGTGATACACGTTAAGACGAATTGCCTTTATAAACTTCAAACTTGGATAGTTTAAAGCCTTGGAACGTTGTTTCAGAAGCGAACGTCTGGCGCACAGTTAACTGCGTCTAGTGGACTCGGCTGAAACTTTCTTACTGGACGGATACTGTGCAGCACTTGCAGTAGTCTATTACGTCTCTTTCCATTAGTTGGCTCCTACATATGATCAGTTGCTGAACTCTATAACCTGTTTAAACTGCCGTGACGGTCTTCATTGCTTTCTGATAAGTGCTCCAGAAAATCTTACATCGCTATGCACGACTCTTGATTCTTTTCTTTGAAAGTGAAGTACGTGAACAAGGCATGAGCCAGCACGTGTATGGTGGGAGTTCCGTGGTTTAAGCTCACGGGGGATCAGGAATAGGATCAGTTATATTATACGAATTTACTGAATTAAATTCCTAGTAGGACTGAAAGAACGTAACACTGAAGTAAAGTAACTCGCATTATTCGTTAAAAAAGAAGTGAAAACTTACTCCAGTTACTGATGTCGTCATCTTGAGCCTTTGCGCTGGAAGACTTGTCATCGTCTACGAAGCCTCTGCTCTTGAGCTGTATCAGCAGGTGCATGAAGTCGTTGCGCACAACGTTGTTTCTCTCTCGGTAGCTCACTGTATCCTTCACCATGCGCTCAAAATAATGGAGAACCTCTTTCCGGCCTATAATCCTCCTGCAACATACCCAAATCACACTGACAACATTAATCAGATAAGAATGTTAGAAAATCTAAAATTTGTGGCGCAGTTGTTATCGGTCACATTCATTAACTTAATTTTGTCAAATACCTCTTTATGGCAAACTCGCTTTCCATTTCCGAACATATTATGAACTCCTTTATTAATTTCCCTGTCATGAATCAACTACTAAAGTGTCTTCCCGTATTTAACATTCCCCCCGTGTAACTCCATAGGTGATCCACAGCGACCTTCTGTGAATGTTCAGCAGACGCGAAGGGGCATACAAATCATCAGATAGGGTTAGCAGCACTCTCAAACAATTCGCTGATGCTACTCTCGTTGATAGATGTTTGTATAGAATCTCATGACGGTTTGACACTACTTCTATCTATTGTCAGTTTCCTTGTGATTGATTGCATTTACAAAAAATGGTGCAAATGGCTCTGAGCACTATTGGACTTAACATCTATGGTCATCAGTCCCCTAGAACTTAGAACTACTTAAACCTAACTAACCGAAGGACAGCACACAACACCCAGTCATCACGAGGCAGAGAAAATCCCTGACCCCACCGGGAATCGAACCCGGGAACCCGGGTTGTATTTACAGTGACGCTGAAACCATAAGCCTAATTTTTTTCAGCGTAAGTAAAATGTCAGAAATACGGTTATAATAAACGAGTTATCGTCTACGATAATGTGCTGGATGGAAAAGGTAGCCATGGGAACATCACACGTATTCCAGCAAGACTGCACCCCTAAACACATTAGCAATTTAATGCAAACATCGTTTCGTGGTAACTACACTCTATGGCCGCAAGAGTTCATCAGTCGGAAATATTGCGCCTGGGTTTCTTGATCATTGTGCGGTAAAAAAAATGGGATTTCAGTTTGTAGCTGTTTACAACGAGAACTACTTGGTTACCTTCTTATGACGAACGAAAGATCAGCCTGAAGGCGTTCGAAACTTGTTACTGTGTTGCATAATTACATACCCCACAAGACTTGATACAGTTATGGAAATTTTAGTAAATAACATCGTTACAATGAAGACGTTGTGACCATAAAACTGTGTTGCACACTTGTTACACCATTGAAGAATAACTAAATTCAGCAAGGCGTGTGGTCTGATAAGCCGACTGTGGGGGAGTTCATAACTTGGTCAAATCTGAACATTCATTTATGCTGATGAAATTGTAGAAAAAGCGACCCACCAGGATAGCCGAGCGCTGCTAACGCGCTGCTTCCTGGACTCGGGTAGGCGCGCCGGCTCCGGATCGAATCCGCCCGGCGGATTAACGAAGAGGGCCGGTGCGCCGGCCAGCCTGGATGTGGTTTTTAGGCGGTTTTCCACATCCCCCTAGGTGAATACCGGGCTGGTCCCCACGTCCCGCCTCAGTTACACGGCTCGCAGACATCTGAACACTTTCACACTATTCCATCGATTACGCTAATCGCAGACAGTTGGGGTACACTGATTCCTTCCCGGGGTGGCGGCAGGTAGGACATCTGGCCACCCCTTCAACTAAGATTGCCACATCCGATTAACCATGCCGACCCTGCGTATCTGTGGGAAAAACGGCACAAGCAAAAGAAAGAAAGAAATTGTAGAAAAAAAGCGTTTCCATTTTCAGTATGTATTTCGTTAGACACTGAAGCTATTCGTTTTCGACACACGAGGCCAAAGAGTGCTTATGGTTAAGTCTTAGGTTAATAATACGAGGAGTGTTCAATAAGTAATGCAACACATTTCTTTTTCTCGGTCAATTTCGGTTGAAAAAATGCGGAATTTGTTGTCGAACATTGTCGAATATTTCCGCTTCAGCCCCTATAGTTTCATGAAGTTCTGATAGGTAGTGGCGCTAAATGTATCCTACAAAATGGCGTCTATAGAGGAGGTGTGTTCCAAGCAGAGGGCTGTCTTTGAGCTTCTTTTGGTGGAAAACCAGAGCATCGCAGATATTCGTAGGCGCTTGCAGAATGTCTACGGAGATCTGGCAGTGGACAAAAGCACGGTGAGTCGTTGGGCGAGCCGTCTGTCATTATCGCAACGAGGTCGCGCAAACCTGTCCAGTGTCTCGCGTGTCGGTCGCACACAACTGAGACTCCTGCAGTATTGGAACATGCGGACACTCTCATTCGAGGTGACAGACAGATATCGTATAGGGCAATGAATGACCATCTGTGCGAAGTTGCCTGCTTGTTACGAGGCTGATCGTGATAATTCTTTGTCAAATGGGTTCATCACTTCCAATCGGAAACGAAACAGCAGTCTATAGAGTGGCGCCACAGCGCCTCTCCTCCGGATAAAATTTCGAAGATGCACCCACAGCCGGTAAATTCATGGTGACAGCCTCCTGAGACACTGAAGGTGTTATTCTGTTTGATGTCCTCCCTCATGGTGCAACTATCAACTGTGAAGTGTATTTTGCTATCCTCAGGAACTTTATGAAACAACTTCAGCGTGATCGTCGCTCAAAAATGGAAACGAACTTCTCCTCCTCCATGACAAATGGCTCTGAGCACTATGGGACTAAACATCCTCCTCCATGACAACGCAGGGCCTCACACAAGTGCGCTCCCTAGACGAGCTCACGAAACTTAATTGGACTGTTCTTCCTCATCCACCCTACAGCCCGGATCTCGCATCCTGTGACTTCTCTTTGTTTTTGGCCCATTGAAGTATGCACTCCGCGGGAAGCAGTACTTGGATGATAGGGGGGGGGGGGTTTATTGATTCAGTAAGTCGTTGGCTCCAACGTCGATCAGTACAGTAATATCATGCGGGCACACAGGCCCTCCAAGTAAGGTGGCGTAAGGCCATCACACTGAACGGATATTGTGTTGAAAAATAGGGCTTTGTAGCCAAAAGACTGGGGAATAATACGTAATAGTGGAATCCCAAATAAAACAAACCTGCTATTAGAAAAAAATGTTGCATTACTTCTTGAACGTGCCTCGTAGGGTAATAATATTACTGATGAGTTAACATTGTTCCGTACTCGAGTTCGCTAACGCACGCTTGCTAGATGACGTTCGATCAGCAGGAAGCCTGTTTGAATGCTGGTGGTGCGATACATTTTCATCATCAGTATGTGGTCTGCAATGGGACAAGAAGTGGTGGCGTAAACATCTCGTGCCAAAGTCCTGGATTAAATTCAAAATAGCTCTCCTGATGGTGGGTCCCTCAGACGGGAATTTGCAAGCAATTCAAATTGGAGGAAGGAAGGAAGATTGTGGTTCACGATCCACGAGTTCGATGGCGACGGATTACAAGATAGAATTGGAAAGGACGGGGCATGAAATCGACTATCGTCTTTTCAAAGGAACAACCCAGTTTCTCGCTTTAAGTGATTCAGGGAAACTATGGCAAATCTTGATCTGGACGATTTGAAAGGGAACTTTCTGAAAGCTGAACCTAGTTTACCTGCCATGTAGGACACATACATAATTCTGCTATACACCACAACAAGACCTAAACTGTAAAACAACTACACTCCCGGAAATTGAAATAAGAACACCGTGAATTCATTGTCCCAGGAAGCGGAAACTTTATTGACACATTCCTGGGGTCAGATACATCACATGATCACACTGACAGAACCACAGGCACATAGACACAGGCAACAGAGCATGCACAATGTCGGCACTAGTACAGTGTATATCCACCTTTCGCAGCAATGCAGGCTGCTATTCTCCCATGGAGACGATCGTAGAGATGCTGGATGTAGTCCTGTGGAACGGCTTGCCATGCCATTTCCACCTGGCGCCTCAGTTGGACCAGCGTTCGTGCTGGACGTGCAGACCGCGTGAGACGACGCTTCATCCAGTCCCAAACATGCTCAATGGGGGACAGATCCGGAGATCTTGCTGGCCACGGTAGTTGACTTACACCTTCTAGAGCACGTTGGGTGGCACGGGATACATGCGGACGTGCATTGTCCTGTTGGAACAGCAAGTTCCCTTGCCGGTCTAGGAATGGTAGAACGATGGGTTCGATGACGGTTTGGATGTACCGTGCACTATTCAGTGTCCCCTCGACGATCACCAGTGGTGTACGGCCAGTGTAGGAGATCGCTCCCCACACCATGATGCCGGGTGTTGGCCCTGTGTGCCTCGGTCGTATGCAGTCCTGATTGTGGCGCTCACCTGCACGGCGCCAAACACGCATACGACCATCATTGGCACCAAGGCAGAAGCGACTCTCATCGCTGAAGACGACACGTCTCCATTCGTCCCTCCATTCACGCCTGTCGCGACACCACTGGAGGCGGGCTGCACGATGTTGGGGCGTGAGCGGAAGACGGCCTAACGGTGTGCGGGACCGTAGCCCACCTTCATGGAGACGGTTGCGAATGGTCCTCGCCGATACCCCAGGAGCAACAGTGTCCCTAATTTGCTGGAAAGTGGCGGTGCGGTCCCCTACGGCACTGCGTAGGATCCTACGGTCTTGGCGTGCATCCGTGCGTCGCTGCGGTCCGGTCCCAGGTCGACGGGCACGTGCACCTTCCGCCGACCACTGGCGACAACATCGATGTACTGTGGAGACCTCACGCCCCACGTGTTGAGCAATTCGGCGGTACGTCCACCCGGCCTCCCGCATGCTCACTATACGCCCTCGCTCAAAGTCCGTCAACTGCACATACGGTTCACGTCCACGCTGTCGCGGCATGCTACCAGTGTTAAAGACTGCGATGGAGCTCCGTATGCCACGGCAAACTGGCTGACACTGACGGCGGCGGTGCACAAATGCTACGCAGCTAGCGCCATTCGACGGCCAACACCGCGGTTCCTGGTGTGTCCGCTGTGCCGTGCGTGTGATCATTGCTTGTACAGCCCTCTCGCAGTGTCCGGAGCAAGTATGGTGGGTCTGACACACCGGTGTCAATGTGTTCTTTTTTCCATTTCCAGGAGTGTATAAACCGACAAGCTAGAAGTTGCGAGCCTAAACTGAAGTAGTATTTTAAATTTCAAAGCATCATTGGGAATATCCAGCACAGACTGGGTACGGAATGTCTTGAGATGGAGCTACTAAGACTTACCTGTAGAGCTTTGCCGTAGGGATATGGATGGCGAGTAGCAAATGTTCCACCCTGTCTGACAGGTAGAATTCGAAGATCTGGCGTCCCCACTGTCGGAATTCAGCGTCCGGGTTGCGCTGGCAGTTGCACTCGACGCCGAAGGCGACGCTCCCGATGACGTCTGTCGTGAACCTGGCCGAAACGTCGCGAACCTCTAATACTTGCTGGCTCCGCGCTGCATCGTCCAGGACTTCCACCATCTCGCGCCCACATTTGTCCATCGTCTGCAGGCAACAAAATAAACTGCTATAAACTTTTTTTCCACCAGTGGACTGTAGTGCGCACGAATCTAAGGAACTCCATGACGCCTGTAAATCGACATCGACTTCATGGGATATATCTGAAAAATTAAAAACAAGAAAAAAGAATCCTGTGAAACCAATGTAGAATTTTAGTTATCATAAAGACCCTAAAACAATTTCACCCTTCTACTTTTTATTTCGAAATAAATGCTGTTCTTCCTGTTCGATTTGTGATGACTGAGTATACCTTATTCATTGTTATACAAGGTGTAATGGGTATAAGTGTAGATATTTCAGTTTGTGACTGAGGACGGTGCACTGAACAGTATTGCATCAGTACTTAGGTCATTTGCAGACTGATAACTATAACTCTTAAAAGTTGTATGTTTTTAGGTTTCTTACTACCTCGAAGTACATGAGGCCAGAGCAAGCCATTAATGTTTATTTTCCCCTGGGCAGAAGGTCAGGCGTTGCAGTGTGGATGCGTGGACACAATACATGTAGTCTATGCCAACAGGCATAGTCCACTTAGTGGTTCAATACAACTGTGCAGAAAATATCAGGTCGTAAAATGTGTGATGTGTTTATGGAAAACTATTTGAAAACAATCGACACAATGCTGTGTGTAGATATTAAGGTCCCACATATAAAATTATCTGGACTTGTACCGATTATCATAGTATGACCACCAATCTATTGTCCACGGAGGTTCATATGCTACACACAGAAATAGCTGCACTATCTTTAACATACTGTAATGGCTACTAAACAATTTAAGTGGCATTGCATAGTTTCTATTTCTGCAGCTACTGGAGTAACATGCACTTGAGTCTCTGTGTTGTAGGCTTCACATTTACGTTGATACATTGTACCTGTAGCGCTAATTCTGGTATGATAGCGATCATTGTATCATTGGTGTCAGCAGCTAGTCAGGGAACCTTTGTCCTGACATCATATGTGAATTTTTGTCTGTAGACATACATAATGTTAATTTTCCCGTTCATTTTGTTACGAGTTATTGAAACGTCATAAATAATATCATATAGAGAATATAGAAAACATTTTTTTTAAATACGAGTGAGACAATGTTTAAAATGTAAGCGAAAAACTCTTTCATATTTGTTCATATTAGAGTACTTGAGCGAGAGCCGGAAAGAAATGTATCCTGATCGATGGAGGCACGATCTGTAAACATTGTGATGGGACTAACATAAGTGAGCCGAACATAATCATTCCCCAAGACTACAGAGGGATTCTAAAATCGAAATTTGTGAAAACAAATTAAGTAATAATATTTCCTTCGCAATGAAAATGTAATAGGTACATTCATCTATCATTAGGCCCTACTGAGTCAATGTCTCCGTCAGTAACGACTGCAGTTGGCACGAGATCATCGAGACTGGGCCGTGAATCAATGGGAATGTATCGGCTCGACGGATGAATAACGTTTCTTGTTACACGAGGGCTATGGTCGAGGCGAGTGTCTGGATAAGCCGTCATCCAGGCGAGTGTCTGCTCGAAACGTGCGCAGGCGCAGTGTTATGCGGTGGGTGTCGTTTCCAGGGGTTCCGTGGGATCTGTGTAGGTAGCTGGAGGCACCATGACAGCTACTGACTAGCTGAACATTATTGCGGACCACCTGCATCCCTTCATGCACATTGTCTTCTCCAACGGCGACAGTAACTTTCAGCAAGTCCGTGTCAGAAGGCCAGAATTGAGTTATAGTGTCCGGAAACTCACGTTGACGTCTTTGCCATCAAATATGCCGCATCTCTACCCGATTGAGCACATCTGGGATGCTATAGGGCGCCAGTTTCGCGTACACAACCCACTGGCCAGTAATTTTTGGGAACTCCGTGACCTGTAAGTAGACGTCTGGTGCCACAAACCCCAGGAAATCTACCATTGACTTGCCGAACCTATGCCACTGAGAATCGCTGCTGTACCAAGTGTCCCAGAAGTCTTTCCTTGATCACAAACATTCATAAGGCATAAAGTATGACACATAGACAAATACTTTTTTTCTTGAATTGTATGTGATGTATTCAAGTTTTTTTGTACATACCTACTTATCGTTACTTTGATTGTTACGGGGCCCAGTGACGTAACAACCGCGGAATCGGACACGATTTGCAAACAATATGTACTCAAACTAGGAGAAAGCCCTGTACGTCCTCTGGTACCATGAGATGCTGTCACCAAAAACCTTCCAAAGAAAATTCCAAACGGAATACCACAAACAGCCACCAGCTGGTAAAAGCATCAGAATGTGATAAGCGAAGCTTAAGGAAACAGGGAGCGTCTGAGATCTCCACAGAACAGGCAGGCCTGGACGTAGTGCGCAGACAATTCAGACAGCGAGATATGCTGTCTTGAAAAGTGCCAAGAAGTCAGTGACCAAAGCCTCATGTGAGTTGCAGATTCCAAAGACATCACTGCACCGCGCCCTACATAAACAATTTATTTTGCGTCCATGCAAAGTCCAGATCGTACACTCCCTGAAACCAACGGATTACGGTGCTCGTTATGAAATTGCTTTTTCCATGCTGGCTGATATTGAGGAAGATGACTATCGGCAACGTGTCCTCTTCTCAGAAGAGGTCACATTTCATTTGAATGGTGTTGTCCATCGACACAATGCTAGGACCTTGCGATCCGAGAATCGTTAATCTGTGTTTCATACCGTCAGAGAGAGTCCTAAGCTGGATATTGTTGCACTCTTACGCACAATAAAATCATAAGACCTCTTTTCTTCAGTGAAACGATAATCACAGCCAATACCTACCTTGATGTTGTGGTCTCCAGTCTGGAGACTGGTTTGATGCAGCTCTCCATGCTACTGCTGCACCCAACATCCTTCTGAATGTGTTTAGCATATTCACGTCTTGGTCTCCCTCTACGTTTTTGCCCTCCACGCTTCCCTCCAGTACTAAATTGGTGATCTCTTGGTGCCTCAGAACGTGTCCTGTCAACCGATCTCTTCTTCTAGTCAAATTGTGCCACAAATTCCTCTTCTCTTAAATTCTGTTCAGTACATCTTCATTAGTGACATGAGGGACTCATCTAATCTTCAGCATTCTTCTGTAGCACCTCATTTTGAAGGCTTCTATTCAATTCTTCTCTAAACTGTTTATCGTCCACGTTTCACTTCCATACGTGGCTACACTCCATATAAACACTTTCAGAAAAGACTTCCTGACACTTAAATCTATACTCGATGTTATCAAATTTCTCTTCTTCAGACAGTATCAGAACCTATCTTGATATGTTGCGGTTATTCTTTTTTTTTTTTTTTTTTTGTTGTGGTTTTAGGGCGCAAAACTTCTATGGTCATTAGCGCCCAGCCCGTGACTTAAGACAGTAAAAAACCGAAATTTAAAACCAGCAGCAATGGGAACAAAGTCAGAAAATTGGAGAAACTAAAAATAGAAGACTGCTTAAAAATCCACTACAGAAAGGGGGTTATTGTCCCCAAAAAAGCTTCAAATGACTGACGTCATTTCACTGTCACTAATAAACTGTAGAACGCGGTCGGCGGAGCGCGTGTCATCTGCTAAAATCGACGATAGATCAGGCGATAGCTGTAGACGGGAGCGTAACGGATTAAAATAGGGGCATTCAATTAAAAGGTGTCTTACCGTCCACAGCTGAGAGCAGTGGGGACAGAGTGGGGGAGGATCGCCGCTTAAAAGATGTCGATGGCTAAAACGACAATGCCCTATCCGGAGTCTAGCTAAAATTACCTCCTCCCGACGACGCGTTCGGGAGGAAGAGGTCCAAGCGCAAGGAAGGGCTTTCACTTCCCGCAATTTATTACAGGGAAGTGCCGACCAATGGGCATGCCATAAATGAGCAACATGGCGACATAAATCGTTCCGAAGATCGGTGAAGGGAAGCGACTGAATAGCTGGCCGAGGAAGAGAGACTGCGGCCTTGGCCGCTATATCGGCCGCCTCATTCCCACAGATACCAGCGTGTCCCGGGAGCCAGAGGAACGCCACCGAGACGCCCCTCAGGTGAAGCAAGCGCAGACAGTCCTGAATCCGGTGGACCAGAGGGTGCACAGGGTAAAGAGCTTGGAGACTGAGGAGAGAGCTGAGAGAATCTGAGCAGATAACGTACTGTATCCGCTGATGGCGGCGGATGTAGTGGACAGCCTGGAGAACAGCGTAAAGCTCCGCAGTATAAACCGAACACTGGTCGGGAAGCCGAAAGCGATTTGGGGTGTCGCCAACAATATAGGCACTCCCTACACCTAACGATGTTTTCGAGCCGTCGGTGTAAATAAATGTGGCGTCCGTCATTTCTGCACATAGAGCAGCAAATGCCCGACGATAAACAAGTGTAGGGGTACCATCTTTGGGAAATTGACAAAGGTCACGGAGCAGGCAGATCCGGGGACGGAGCCAAGGCGGTGCTGTACCCCAAGTTGTCAGGAAGGTTTTAGGAAAGCGGAAGGAAAGAGAATGGAGCAGTTGACGGAAGCGGACTCCCGGGGGTAGTAGGGAGGAGGGGCGGCCTGCATACCCTACATCAAAGGAGGCGTCGAAAAAAAGGTCGTGGGCTGGATTAGCAGGCATGGAAGACAGACGGCTAGCATAACGACTCAGGAGGACTGCTCGCCGATTGGACAGCGGAGGTTCAGCAGTCTCAGCATAAAGGCTTTCCACAGGGCTAGTGTAAAAAGCTCCAGACACTAAACGTAATCCACGGTGGTGGATAGAGTTGAGACGCCGAAGAATAGACGGCCGAGCAGAGGAGTAGACAATGCTTCCATAATCCAATTTCGAGCGCACTAAGGCGCGATAGAGGCGGAGAAGGACCACTCGGTCCGCTCCCCAGGAGGTACCATTCAGGACACGGAGGGTGTTAAGCGATCGCAGACAGCGAGCCGAAAGATAGGAAACGTGGGAGGACCAGCATAGTTTTCTGTCAAACATAAGACCCAAGAATTTAGCGACGTCTGAAAACGGAAGGTTGACAGGACCTAGATGTAAGGAGGGCGGAAGAAACTCCGTACGTCGCCAAAAATTGACACAAACGGTCTTACTGGGTGAAAAACGGAAGCCAGTTTCGATGCTCCAAGAGTGGAGGCTATCGAGACATCCTTGAAGACGCCGTTCAAGAAGGCTGGTCCGTTGAGAGCTGTAGTAGATCGCAAAATCGTCCACAAAGAGGGAGCCCGAGACATCAGGAGGGAGACAATCCATAATTGGATTTATGGCGATGGCAAACAGTACAACACTCAGCACGGATCCCTGGGGTACCCCGTTTTCTTGGGAGAAAGTACGGGAGAGAGTAGTGTTCACCCGCACCCGAAAAGTGCGCTCTGCCATAAATTCGCGAAGAAAAAGGGGCAGCCGGCCTCGAAAGCCCCAAGAGAACAGTGTGCGGAGGATGCCTGTCCTCCAACAGGTATCGTATGCTCTCTCCAGATCAAAAAATATTGCTACCGTTTGGCGTTGCCGGAGAAAATTGTTCATGATATAAGTGGAGAGAGCGACAAGATGGTCAACTGCAGAACGATGCTTCCGAAATCCGCATTGGGCTGGTGTTAAAAGACTGCGGGATTCCAGCCACCAAGCTAAACGGTAATTCACCATACGCTCCAAAACCTTACAGACACTACTCGTGAGAGAAATGGGGCGATAGCTAGAGGGGAGATGTTTGTCCTTTCCAGGTTTCGGAACGGGAACGACAATAGCTTCCCGCCACCGTCTGGGAAAGGTGCTGTCGGTCCAAATTCGATTATAAAGGCGAAGGAGGTAACGCAGACTATGGGTGGATAAATGCAGCAACATTTGGACATGGATACCATCCGGTCCTGGGGCGGAGGAGCGAGAAGATGAGAGGGCATGTTGGAGTTCCCGCATGGAGAAAACAGTATTGTAGCTTTCGTGATTTTGGGAGGAGAAAGCAAGAGGTCGCACTTCCGCTGCACGTTTCTTCGGGAGAAACACTGGCGGGTAATTGAAAGAGCTCGAAATCTCAGCAAAGTGCTGACCCAACGAGTTAGAAATTGCGACGGGGTCCACTAAGGTATCATGCGCGACAGTGAGCCCAGAAACCGGGGAGAAACTAGGCGCGCCTGAGAACCGTCGAAGCCGACTCCAAACTTCCGAGGAGGGAGTGAAGGTGTTAAATGAGCTAATAAAGAATTTCCAGCTTGCCTTCTTGCTATCGCGGATGACGCGACGGCATCGCGCACGGAGCTGCTTATAGCGGATACAGTTGGCCAAAGTAGGATGGTGACGGAAAATGCGAAGAGCACGTCGCCGCTCACGTATTGCGTCACGGCATGCCTCGTTCCACCAAGGAACTGGGGGGCGCCGGGGCAATTCGGAGGTGCGTGGTATTGAACGTTCCGCAGCTGTAAGGATAACGTCGGTAATGTGTGTGACCTCATCGTCGACGCTGGGAAAGCGACGGTCATCGAATGTCGCGAGAGACGAAAAAAGTGTCCAATCGGCTTGGGCAAACTTCCAGCGTCGCGGGCGCATATATGGCAGTTGAGGCTGCAGTCTGAGGACACATGGAAAGTGGTCACTCGAGTGTGTATCATCAAGGGCGAACCATTCGAAGCGCCGAGCTAGCGGAACAGTACCGACCGCAAGGTCCAAATGAGATAAGGTTGTCGTGGAGGCAGACAAAAATGTGGGGACCCCAGTGTTGAGGCAAACTAGATCCGCTTGGTGGAAGACGTCTAGCAATACGGAGCCACGTGGACAAGGGTGTGGAGATCCCCAAAGCGGGTGGTGGGCATTGAAGTCCCCAACCAGCAAATAGGGGGGTGGAAGCTGACCAAGAAGATGAAGGAGATCAGCTCGTGCCATTGGTGTGGACGATGGAATGTATACAGTACAAAAAGAGAACGTGTATCCGGAAAGTGAAAGACGGACGGCGACAGCTTGGAAGGAAGTGTTTAAGGGGATTGGGTGATAATGGAGAGTATCACGGAGAAGAATCAAGAGTCCTCCATGGGCTGGAGAGCCTTCAACAGAGGGGAGATCATATCGGACAGACTGAAAATGAGGGAGAACAAAGCGGTCATGGGGACGCAGCTTTGTTTCCTGAAGACAGAAGATGACCGGCGAGTAGGAGCGTAAGAGGACCGACAATTCATCCCGATTGGCTCGAATGCCGCGGATATTCCAGTGGATAATGGACATGGGGTGAAAAGAGAATGGAGGAATGTGACCAAAGTCGCTGTCAACTCAAAGACTGCTCGGAGCTAGCAACCGACAGCATGGAACGGCATTCAGCCGAAGGCAGAAGATCCTGATCCATAAGTTGGTCAGGAGCAGTCCCTGCCACCAGCGATCGGCCGGTTGACCGGCCGCCAGCAGTGCGCCTCGGCGACACAGAAGATGGCCGAGGGCGATTTCCGCCAGGTGGTGCTGTAGAGGGGGCACACCTTGGCGGAGAAGGAGAGGAACTGGGTTTCTTTGTAGCCTTCTTGGAAGAATGTTGTTTAGATGAAGTAGGAACCGATGGTTGTGAAGCTGCGGTACGTAAAAACTCTTCACGAGTATGCTCTTTTTTCGAAGACTTGGCGTCCGACTTTTGGGCTCGAGATGTAGCAGAACCCGACGAAGGGTGAGCCATAGAGTGGGCAGGCGAAAGTGGTGAGGTTGAACGAGCGATCTTTGCGCTGGCCGATCTGACGACCGTGGTACTAAAGGTGAGGTCGCAAGTCTGCGTGGCCGCCTCCTTTGTTGGCCGAGGAGAAGCAAGGACAGTGCTGTATTTTCCTGTCTGAGGCACGGTGGGCTTGCGACTGGCGAATAATTTTCGAGCAGCAAAGGTCGACACCTTTTCCTTCACCCTTATTTCCTGGATGAGCTTCTCATCCTTAAAAACGGGGCAATCTCGAGAGGAAGCAGAGTGGTCACCCATACAGTTGATGCAGCGAGGGGATGGAGGTGGACAAGCACCCTCATGGGCATCCGTGCCACACGTAACACATTTGGCTGGATTGGAACAGGACTGGCTGGTGTGATTGAACCGCTGACATCGATAGCAACGCGTAGGGTTTGGGACGTAAGGGCGAACGGAAATTATCTCATAGCCTGCTTTGATTTTCGATGGGAGTTGAACTGTGTCAAATGTCAAGAAGACAGTGCGGGTTGGAATGATGTTCGTGTCAACCCGTTTCATTACTCTATGAACTGCCGTTACGCCCTGGTCAGACAGATAGTGCTGAATTTCTTCGTCAGACAATCCATCGAGGGAGCGTGTATAAACGACTCCACGCGAGGAATTCAAGGTACGGTGCGGTTCCACCCGGACAGGGAAGGTGTGGAGCAGAGAAGTACGCAGCAATTTTTGTGTCTGGAGGGCACTGTGTGTTTCTAACAACAGGGTGCCATTCCGTAATCTGGAACAAGACTTTACAGGACCTGCTATTGCGTCGACTCCTTTCTGAATAATGAAAGGGTTGACCGTGGAGAAGTCGTGACCTTCATCAGACCGAGAAACAACAAGGAACTGTGGCAACGATGGAAGAATCGTCTGTGGCTGAGACTCAGTATGCTTACGTTTGTGACTAGACTTAGTGGAAGGTGAGGAAACCATTGCGGAAGAATCCCCCATGATTACCGGCGTCTCCGATGGCGCGCTCCTCCCTTGTGGGGGCCCTCTCTGAGGGCACTCCCGCCTTAGGTGATTGTTCACACCTCAGGTCACACCTCCCGACAAACGGACGGAGGGACCAATCGGCATTTTCGGAAGGTATCAGCTCGGGTAATCACCCCTCCCTGGGCCTGGCCGTTACCAGGGGGTACGTACGTGTCCTACCTGTCTACCCGGGGCGGGGAATTACGCGTTACCCCGTCACCGGCTACGCACGAAGGGCGTGGGTCGGCCTTCAGACACGCACAGGGAGGAAGAAAGAGAAAGGGAAAGGAAGGAAGAGAGGTCTCAAACGCCGCAGCGGAGAAAAGAGAAGAGGTAAGGAAAAGAGAAGGACAAAGGAAGGAAGAAGACAGAGAAGGACAAAGGAAGGAAGAAGACATAAAAGCAAGGAAGGCAAGGAATGCAGTACATTTACGAGCGTCCGTCTCCGGACGTAGGCACAAACCATACTCCCAGATGGGGAGAAAGAGAAGGAAAGAGCCAGAGGTGAGGGGAGGAGGGGCGAAGATAGGGATGGGGAAGGATGCGGAATGGGAAGGTATGCAGCCCGGAAAGGAAGGAAGGCCACATTAGCTCGGGGTCCCGTGCTCGCTACGCACGTATCCACAAAAGAGTTGTGGACCCCCTGGGGGGTTGCGGTTATTCGTCGACTCACAGATTCTGGAAATTCCAGACTTAATTTTCCAACAAGATTGTGCGCCACCTCAATGCGCGTTAGATGTTCGTGCCTATTTCGGTACAACATTTCCGGGAAGATGGATCGGGCGTGGTGGTCCCATCAGCTGGTCTCCGCGATCGCCGGACGTAACACCATCGGATTTCTTCTTTTGGGGTTACGTCAATAACCACGTTTACCAAACTCCAGCGAACGACATCGCAGCATTACAGTGCAGAATTACTGGCGTCATAGCACCCATTACTCACGAAATATGGACGAACACATGGGTGGTATTGGAATGTAAGATATGTTTCAGTAATCCATTATAAATGACGAACTGCAGCTGTGATTTAAACTGGCGATTAATCTGGGTATGAATATGCAATACGTCGCTTTTTTGGATTTTATATACGCTTCATTGTTTGTGCCATTAAGCAGTTTTCATGGCACTGCAGACTCATCATCAGATGGAGGCGTTACAGCAACATTATATCGTGGACCATGTGTAGCTAGAAGCTGTGATCACTGTGGCTGGCGAAAATGGCGGAAATTTAGTAATCGGTAACGAAAAGGTTTATGAAATGTTGTTACATTTTGGCTACTTACAGTGCACTGCATTGTGGTATCCATAGCAAATGCATTCCCATAGTGTGCAATATCAGGTGTATACACAAATATACACAGTATTAGGCTCCACTTGGTTTCACGCTTATTCACAGAACGTAAACAATGGATCTAAATATAAAGAATATGTATATAATAGACATAAAACTTTGCTACTTCATAACCTTTAGCCTGAGATGCATTTACAAGTACAGATAATATATTTAAGTGAATCTTGCTAGCTGTTGGTATGTTCTTATACTGACAATGTACAAAGATATTCTTTATATTTGCAGCCATTGTTTACATTCTGTGGATAAGCGTGATACCACGTGCAGCTAAATACTGTGTGTATTTGTGTATCCGATAACGTACATTATGTGAATGGATTGAATGGATTTGCTATGGGTACCACAATGCAGCGCACTGCAACTACCCAAAAACGTAACATCATTTCCGTTTCACAAACGTTTCGTCACCGATTTCTAAACTCCCATCATTTTCACCAACCACATCACCACAACGGCTAACTACATTTGATCCACGATATAATGGTCCTGTAACACCTGCATCTGATAGTGAGTCCGCAGTGCCACGAAAACCAGTTAATGGTACAGAAAGTAAAGCGTATCGAGAATCCGAAAAGGCGACGCATCGTATATTCATACCCAGATAATTCGCCAATAAAGGATTTGTGGCCGCGCTGGGTTCGAGTCCTCCCTCGGACATAGGTGTGTGTGTGTTGTCCATAGCGTAAATTAGCTTAAGTTAGATTAAGTAGTATGTAAGCCTAAGGACCGATGACCTCAGCAGTTTGGTCAGTGTGTCATATTTTCTGACTTCTGCATATTTGTAATCAGGGAAAGGGTTCTGAAGCACACTGTATTGCGTTCCAAAAATGAACCAAAACGCTATTAAGGAGGTACTCGTAATGTTTTGAAGCTGTGGTGTGAAAGATATTATGTTAAACAGGCCTTTCTTTTTATTCACAGTATTGTTTTCTTTAGATCGCGAAATAACTTTTGCATTCTTTTCGCAGAGATGTCCTGTAAGCGGTATCGACACGTCATGCAAGGTCCTTATCTCTTTGTGAGGCAGAGCGTCAGTAGAGCGGGTCCGCTCGATTACAGCCGGTTAGGTGTTGAGCAGTTGTCTTGGACAATACAGGCGTTGGACGTTTGCCATGCACCATGCAGCCAGCCGGTCAGGCGGTAGGCAGTTGTCTTGGACCATGTACCAGAGTTTAAAAATCACACACTAGTTACGTACGTGGACTGGGAGCTGTTCAGAGCCGGCGATAACAGTGGTACAGATATTTGCAATGGTTATTAATACCGTATTCTACGGTTATAAGGCGCTACAGACTATAAGATACACCTGAATTTTTAAGAATTTTTTGAAAAAATAACATTTTTACCATTCTTATCATTAGACTGCAAAGTCAGATTTTAAAAAATGTTAATTTATAACACCGAAATGACTTTTAAAATCCCTGAAAATTGTCACCAGAACTTTCTTCTTCTTCATCTTCTTCTTCTTGCTCTTCGTCGTCAAAATTGTCCTCGTCATATATAGAATGGTCTTCAATGCCATCGAGAGCTTTACTTATGCCGCACTTCTCAAAAGATTTAACAATAAAATCTTCTCTCATTTTAGACCACGATTGCTTTAGCCAGTAACACACTTGTTTGATTGTAGGTCGTTTTAAAGCTCCCTTCGGCATTAATTCATGTTCCGTTTCATTCTAAATGGTTTATTTTTCGAGACACCAAGAGGTTGTAATTGTGAAGTAAGTCCTCCCGAAATAACAGCAAGCTCTGTATTTCCCTGTCTCAATTTCTCTTTCACACTCTTTTTCAAATGATTGCTGAAGTAATCTAGCACAAGAAGAGGCCTCTTCTTCAATAAAGCACCTTTTCTTCTCTCCCACACTATGTTAATCCATAATTTCATACCAGCATCGTCCATCCGACCCTTGTCATTTACGTGGATAACAACATCTGGCGTCACTGCGGAAGGTTTTGGCATTGTTTTGCACTTGAAAATGATCAAACTGTCAACACAGCATGAAAATTTTGCAAAAACAGACATAATGTCTTGTGGGATACCAGCAGTCACTGATTTTATAATGTTACTTAAAATCCGTCTTGATTGCAAAAAAATTTTTTATTATTCATATGACCGGTTTCGGTTCATTCAGAACCATCTTCAGATCTGATGTTTCAGTTACAAGAGTAACCCGTCCAAATCCAGCAACTTTCACATGCTACGTCACATAAATATGTGACGTAGCATGTGAAAGTTGCTGGATTTGGACGGGTTACTCTTGTAACTGAAACATCAGATCTGATAACATAAAAATGTGACGTAGCATGTGAAAGTTGCTGGATTTGGACGGGTTACTCTTGTAACTGAAACATCAGATCTGAAGATGGTTCTGAATGAACCGAAACCGGTCATATGAATAATAAAAAAATTTTTTGCAATCAAGACGGATTTTAAGTAACAGCATGAAAAGACAACAATGTAGTGCATTTTTTTCATATCCACTTGTTTTTACAGTTACTCGGCACATCAAATGCCAGAGGAGTTTCGTCCATATTCTCTATTTTGCTTAGTTCAGTATTGGTTCCCTTTCGATTTTGAATAATAAAGCGATGGAAAGATAATTTCTCTTCATATTCTCGTGGCATTTTCTAAGATATTTTGGTTTTGGTTCGTATGCCAAGACCATGACGCTTTATAAATCTGTAGCACCAACCAACTCCACCGTCAAAGTCCGTAAGTTCCACCGTAGCGCTAGCTTTCGAGCGTGTATTTGAATCAGTTTTGTATTGATTCCTATGTCATTTTGATGGTATCCTTGAATCTATTTCAATGTGTCATGTTCTAGTTTTGCCCATTTTGCATTGAGTTCTCTATTTGTACTTTTAGTCTCCCTCATTTTTTCAGTTCGTCTTTACTAGTCAGTCAGTCGCGAAAGTTTTTTTTTCTGTTGGTGGAGGGCCGAAATGCCGCTCAGCTACTCTGTTTCCATGTTATTCGGCGTATGCTATTACTTTCAATTTATAGCCAGCATCATATGAATACCTGTTTTTTTTTTTCATTAGAAACTAAAATATTGTACTGTTACCCATAACACAGATCACTTTCAATTCAAGTTCGCCGGCACTGTTGTCTACAATGACGCATCATAGGCTAGACAGTGTCCCGGGTTTGTGATGGCGGGGCAGGAGGGGACAGAGACAGTGTTACCTAGCTTGTAGATCCCCACAACTTACGTTCGTCGCAACGATAAACCGCAGCTGCCAGTTGAATCCAACGTTGCCAGAGAGATAGAGATAGCTTTCCCACGGCATCGAATATATGGCTATTTTTAAGACTGGCAGGAATTTTAAATAAAAGCCTGGACATTTTTATATTAATTTCGAGTACAAGAATCACCTGAATTTTGGAGGCAATTTTTCGAAGTAAAAGTGCGTCTTGTAATCCGTAAAACGCGGAACGTAGCGTCTAAGACATTTTAGTTGGGTGATAGTAATATTTCACATTTAAATTGCCATCATTTCGCGTGCTGACTTGGTGATGAGCTGCGAGTGTGGTCTCATAATTAGTCGCATGGTACTACAGAGGCTTCGATATCGATTACTGTTAGTCTTTTGGAAGCTGATTACAGGACCGTGTCGTACTTATTCAGTCTAATGCGTTGCGGACTTAGTACCGTCATTGTCTCTCGCACTTCAGATGTAAGTAGGCTGTTTATGTTTTCTTATTGGCAACGTTACGTAGCGCTCTGTATGAAAATCACTGACTGTGCTGTGTGCAGTCTGTGGCTAGTTTGCATTGTTGTCTGCCATTGTAGTGTTGGGCAGCGGCAGCTGGATGTGAACAGCGCGTAGCGTTGCGCAGTTGGAGGTGAGCCGCCAGCAGTGGTGGATGTGGGGAGAGAGATGGCGGAGTTTTGAAATTTGTTATACTGGATATTATGAACTGCTATATATATTATCACTATTAAGGTAAATACATTGTTTGTTCTCTATTAAAATCTTTCATCTGCTAACTATCCCTATCAGTAGTTAGTGACTTCCGTAGTTTGAATCTTTTATTTAGCTGGCAGTAGTGGCGCTCGCTGTATTGCAGTAGTTCGAATAACGGAGATTTTTGGTGAGGTAAGTGATTTGTGAAAGGTATAGATTAATGTTAGTCAGGGCCATTCTTTTGCAGGGATTTTTGAAAGTCAGATTGCGTTGCGCTAAAAAAAAATTGTGTGTCAGTTTAAGCTCAGTCCTGTACAATTTTTATAGGGGGTCGTTTCACAGATTATTCAATGCATTATTGGAAAACATGTACAGAAAACTTGTGTTACTGTGATGGCTGGAAATTCATGTTCAATTGCATTATCAGGCCCACTTGGTGTATATTTATTGCTCGATTCTTTTGACGATAATACAGAGTATCAGTTCATTATAGTTGTTACTCGTTTATGCTCTCCTCAGAAATTTGTTTAATTTTCGTTCGTAATGTTGATACACATGTTGCGCGATGTCATCTTGGACACGGCTCTTAGCAACATTCCCTTTGTCAAATCAATGATGATCTACGATACAGATCATAAAATAATTCATATACAGTCTCTCTCAAGGTTTACTGATAAATATCTCGCTGTCTGCATGTACAATTTACAGATTGCGAAAGATAAGTTTCGTCGATGACGCAGGGATGAAAATTTGCTGGGCAGATATATATATACTGATGTTTCCATGCAATGATTTTTTCAGGAGGGCTACAGCTTTCACAATAGTACGTGCACAATTACTTTGTTCTTGAACTACATTATTATTCAGTTACTGGTAAGGTGTTATCTCCGCTAGATCCTTTCCAGATAAAATTGTTGTGATTACGTTCAAGGGCATCAGCCCATGGCACTGTCCATAGCCACGCGCGTACCACATTTCATATCAGTTTCACGATGTGCGTTTTTTCTGTAAGTGTGTCCTGCAGTGATTAGTTCTTTTGCTTACTTCGTAGTCAGATAACATTTCCAAAATTCATTACTGGGCCACAAAACAAGCCATAGCTACAATAATTTAGCGCTTATTCTATCTACTCGTGTTAGTATACCAGCTCCTAACACAGTTCATAACATACAAGTGTATGTATCGCTAATGCTAAGAAGCGAGATGAAACGGGAGGGGCACGTAAAATCAGTAACAGGTAAGCCAAACAGCAGGTCTGTGGGAAAGGACAGTTGATTCTTAAAGCAAATCGCTTACAAGACGCTAACGTGGCAAATTCACAGTACTCGTCAAATAGACACGACAAAACAAGATGTCGAATGAATTCAGTGACGTGCCGCTGGGTTCGTGACTGGACGGTATGGTCCACAGAAAAGCGCAAAGGAGGCGCTCGCGTAACTTAAATGGCGGTCTAACAAGGGGACCATCCATACTGTAAATCACGGATTTTGATACGCTTCAAAATGTTGTAGAGTACCTCGCCATCCGATTTTTTAGCGACGGGCCTTGGTTTTTGAGAAAATCGATTTTGAAGTTCATTGCGTGCTCTGTACACCTGTAACATTACGTACATTCCGAGCAAGTCAGCTTAGCGCAGCTGTAAAGTTTCACGGCTAAACTTCAAAATCGATTTTCTCAAAAACCAAGACCCGTCGCTAAAAAATCGGATAGCCAGGTGCTCAGGGTATGTGCCTCTACAACATATTTGAAGCGCATCAAAACCCGTGATTTACAGTATGGAGGGTCCCCTTGTATGTGACGCTACGTTGTTCTCGTGATACCTTATTGGGAAAATTTAAGAAGAGTGTACGACAGTTATGCTGCATCTATCGTATAGCTCACGTACATCCAGAGAATGAGAGAAGAGACACCAGGGCTCGTAAAGGGGCGTGTAGTCATTATTCCGTAGAATGAAATTTGAAAGCAGAAAATCTGCTAATACTGGTGCGAAATTCGGTCCGCCATGCACTGTACAAAGTGTGGAACATATGTTTAGGAACTGATTTCGATTCTGAAACTAAGAACGACGACACCCCTTTAATTGTGGGGTGGCGTGTAAATTAATGTGGTATCCGTAATGAATGAAACGTGGCATTCATTACAAGCAGGATGAATTAGCAGATGGAAAATTCATAATAAGTGTCGGTATATCACCAGAACTGTTCGCCTCCGTAGCGTAGCGATAGCGTTACCGCCTACCACGCAGGAGGCCCAGGTTCGATTCTGGCAGGGGACTGGGTGTTGTGTGTCCTCCTCCATCACTTTCATCATCACTGAGACGCAAGTCGCCCATGTGGCGTCAACTGAAAAGGACTTGCAATTAGAGTTGTGGCGATTCGTGAATGAGTCGTTCATTTGAACGACTCTAAATAAAGAATCGTAAGAATCGAATCGTGATACTGACGAATCGTCGTTCAAAAGAATCGTAAGAACGATTGTGTGTTTCCGAGTCGTGACGATTCCAAGTTCCAACGATTCATCGATTCTTGGTACGCTATGCTTCGAAGGCAACTTCCGAATCATGCCGAGTCGTGCCGAATGATTACGGCCGCCAGATGGCAGTCAAGTGGAGGACGCGTGTCAACAAAGGAAGCTCGAAATGAACAAACGAAGTTCGTGGGCCGTAATATTACGCGTGAAAACCAAGCTGACACTTGGCAGTGTCGTCTTCTCATGTAAATAGTTGTGCCAGTGGCAAGTTCTCAGACAAATTAAAAGCAAAATACCTATGCTTCGTATTTAGAGGAAATGAAAGTTAAGTTAAATTTGCCTTGTGGAAGAGCTGTCAGCTGCGTTATGAATTGCAAGAGTGATGTGGACTTGGAAAGACATCTTAGCACAGAAGAAACATAGGATGATATGAGCCAAATCACGTCTGCCCCACTGCTACATTTTGTTACTATAAAACAGACGTCCGTAGTTAGATACGTTCAAGCCACACAACCAAACTAGCATACCACGTAATTTTGCACCACCTTTCGCACAAATCGACTCCTCTTTCCTGGCATACTGAAATAAAACAATAGATGAAATCAAATCAAACGTGACGTATAAATCGAGAATCACACTTGTAACGTAATTTGCATGTTTACTCATAAATAAACTATTTATGGCATATATTATCATGACACAGTTCGATTCTAACCCCATTGACAATTTCAGACATGTCCTGCCATCTGTGAGTAAGATGTAGAACTTTTTGCATTCCGTAAGAATCGTGCCATCGTAGACTAGAATGAATCGTGAACGAATCGTAGGAATCGATTCGCAACGTGAGATTGAATCGTAGGAATCGAATCGGGAAAAGAATCGTGTTGCCCAACTCTACTTGCAATACGGCAGGCGAACTCCCCCGAATGGGGCCTCCCGGCCAACAATGCCATACGATCTTTTTTTCCATACCAGAACTAATTGGAGCTAAACACCTAATCTTTAGTAATATGATTGTCAATCAACTGGGCCATGGAGATTGAACACGATAAGCAATGTAATATATACAGTTCTGTCACATTAATGTGACCACTGCGTATGTTCGACGTCGACGTGCAATAACTGCTCCAGTGTTGGCACCACCAACAGTGGAAAGCGTGTGTGTGTGGGGGGGTTGGGGGGGGGCGGGCGGGGGGGACGCGGTAAACAGTGCAGTCGTCGTCGTAATGCGGGAACGGAGCGAATTATCTGATGTACAAAAGGGCATAATCGTTGGCTTTGGGACAAGGATGGAAGCAATTCCAAACCGGCTAAGTCTATGAACTGTTCGCATGCCGCCATGATACCTTGCATGGCAAAATGGCTGTATCTCAAATTGACGTCTAGGCAACTGTGGTGCACCTCAGGCCATAGACGACAGGGGCGAACGACGGCTGCAGAGATGTCTACGCGCGAATAGACGTGCAACTGTTGGGCAACTGACTGCCCAGATGACTCAAAGGGCTACCAACAGTGTCTCCTCAAAAACCGCTCAGCGAACGCTGTTGCATACGGGCCTCCACAGCATGCACCTGGTTCATCCACCCATGCCGACTACCGTCCTTCGGCAAAGGAGGCTGGAATTTGCACGCCAGTACCGCAACTGGACGTCCATTGAGTGGCGACAGGTGGCCTTTTCAGGTGAATCTCGTTTTCTGCTCCATCGGACAGATGGAAGTTGGCGCGTACGGTGTGAAACGTCTGAAAGCAAACACCTTGCAACAACCGTCTGAAGGATCCATGCCGGAACAAGGGATGTCAAGATCTGGGGGATGTTTTAGTGGTATTTCTTGGGTGATCTCGTCATTCTGGAAGGTACAGTGGATCAACACAAGTATACATCTATCCTCGGGGACCATGTCCACCCATACATGTAGATTGTTATTCCTCGGCACAAAAATTCTACACTACAGGCTATTAAAATTGCTACAACAAGAAGAAATGCAGATGATAAATTGGTATCGTTGGACAAGTATACTATAATAGAACTGACATGAGATTACATTTTCACACAATTTGGGTGCATAGATCCTGAGAAATCAGTACCCAGAACAACCACCTCTGGCCGTAATAACGGCCTTGATACGCCTGGGCATTGAGTCAAACAGAGCTTGGATGGCATGTACAGGTACAGCTGCCCACGCAGCTACAACACGATACCACAGTTCATCAAGAGTAGTGACTGGCGTATTGTGACAAGCCAGTTGCTCGGCCACCATTGACCAGACGTTTTCATTTGGTGAGAGATCTGGAGAATGTGCTAGCCAGGGCAGCAGCCGAAAATTTTCTGTATCCAGTAAGGCCCATAGAGGAGCTGCAACATGCGGTCGTCCAATATCCTGCTAAAATGTACGGTTTCGCATGGATCGAATGAAGGGTAGAGCCTCGGGTCGTAACACATCTGAAATGTAACGTCCACTGTTCAAAGTGCCGTCAATGCGAACAAGAGGTGACCGAGACGTGTAACCAGTGGCACCCCATACCATCACGCCGGGTGATACGCGAGTATGGCGATAACGAATACACGCTTCCATTCAGCGTTCGCCGGGATGTCGCCAAACACGGATGCGGCCATCATGATGCTGTAAACAGAACCTGGATTCATCCGAAAAAATGACGTTTTGCCATTCGTGCACCCAGGTTCGTCGTAGAGTACACCATCGCAGGCCCTCTTGTCTGTGATGCAGCGTCAAGGGTAACCGCAGCCATGATCTCCGAACTGATAGTCCATGCTGCTGCAAACGTCGTCGAACTGTTCGTGCAGATGGTTGTTGTCTTGCAAACGTCCCCATGTGTTGACTCAGGGATCGAGACGTGGCTGCACGATCCCTTACAGCCATGCGCATAAGATGCCTGTCATCTCGACTGCTAGTGATTACGAGGCCGTTGCGATCCAGCACGGCGTTCCGTATTCCCCTCCTGAACTCACCGATTCCATATTCTGCTAACAGTCATTGGATCTCGACCAACGCGAGCAGCAATGTCGCGATACGATAAACCGCAATCGCGATAGTCTACAATCCGACCTTTATCAAACTCGGAAAAGTGATGGTACGCATTTCTCCTCCTTACACGAAGCATGACAACAACGTTTCACCAGGCAACGCCGGTCAACTGCTGTTTGTGTATGAGAAATCGGTTGGAAACTTTCGTTATGTGAGCACGTTGTAGGTGTCGTCACCGGCGCCAACCTTGTGTGAATGCTCTGAAAAGCTAATCATTGCATATCACAGCATCTTCTTCCTGCCGGTTAAATTTCGCGTCTGTAGCACGTCATCTTCGTGGTGTAGCAATTGTAATGGCCAGTAGTGTACTAGCAGGACAACGCAACTCGTCACACAGCTTGCAGTATACGTGCGTGGCTCGAAGACCACCAGGACGAGTTTACGGTACTTCCCTGGCTCCCAAACCCTCCGTATTTAAACCCAATTGAGAATCGGTGGGACCACCTCGATTGGGCTATTTGTGCCATGGATCCTCAGCCGAGGCACCTAGCGCAGCTGGTCACTGCACTGGAATCGGCATGGTTCCACATCCCTAACGGTACCTTTCAGAACCTCACTTAGTCTCTTCCTGCACGTCTCGCAGCGGTCCGCAGCTTGTGGTCTCGCGGTCGCGTTCTCGCTCCCCGGGCATGGGGTCCCGTGTTCGATTCCCGGCGTGGTCAGGGATTTTCACCTCCCTCGAGATGACTGGATGTTTGTGTAGTCCTCATCATTTCATCATCATTCATCAAAATGGCGAGATTGGACTGGGTAATGGTTGGGAATTTGTACGGGCGCTGATGACCGCACAGTTGAGCGCCCCACAAACCAAACAACACCACCTTCACCATCATCATCACGTCTCGCAGCGGCCAGGGCTGCAAAAACTGATTACTCAAGCATCTGATAGGTGGTCTTCTTAATGTGAGTTGACAGTGTAATACGAGAGGCAGTGAAGGAATTCACATTCGCGAAAAGCTTACGAAAAGGAAAGTGCACAGAATTTCAGAAAATTAACATAAATATGCCTGTGGATTGTGTGGTTCAAATCTACTTGGAATCACTCATATAAGAAACTTCACCCTCAGGAGAAATGTAAATTACCTAGATCGCTTTTTTGTCATTCGGTCTTATATAGATTTACAAATTAGTTACGTTGCACAGAAATTTGTCACATTCACCGTTTAATCACTTGAATCCGCTCACCTCGAACATCATTTTTAGCTTTCCAGAGGTGAACGCCGGAGTGAGCTTGGAGCGCAGCCTCTTCCACTTGCTGCCGTTGAGAAACAGCAGGTGTTGGTTGAGCGGCTCGCTGTCATCGAACGGTATGCACCTGTCCTGGAAGGCGTCGAAGTCCTTGACCAGAACGTCGCGAATCAGATCCGGGTCCATCACCAGAAGCGCCGGCGTGTGCAGCGCGTAAATGCCAAGGAAGCGCTCGTCTGCGGCAACACAAAACAGTATTGAGGAAACGTTGAGTTGGAGCTCCCTGTACCGTGGTGATTGGACGCTGAAGGCAAACTGTAATACTTCTTGATATTATTGTAAACTGTCTTGTCCCAAGGGCAGAGCAGTACCAAAGTGAATCTGCGTCCCCGGCAGGACAGCGAACCCGCCGCCCCCCCTCCCCCCCCCCCGTCCCCCCACTATCACCACCGTTCCTTTTTCCAGCGCAGATTTAGCAAATTTTGTAATTTTATGAGTTTACTAAAAATGAAGCAATACTGCAACTGTTACCTAAACTATGTTGTAGGAAACAAATTACAAATTTTACAACTTTCTAAAATAAATTGAAATAGCACATAATCTGTATCTTATTATTTACTGACTGAGAACCTGGTGTTACCTGGAGATGTATTTTCACGCATCAAAAAAGGTTTTACATCACCCTGGTTCCCAGAACTCCTGAAAATAGACGTTGACTGCGGATATTGTATCACAGACACAGTCCCTTTGGCTGTGCAGAGATGTCACTAAACCCGCCCAAAGATGTAAACAACTATGCATGAGCAGCGCCTATTAGACGGAGGGGGTCTGACAGCCGATCAGTTCCAGTCATTCCACCAGGAAGGAAGTACATGGCTCGTGTTGTCCGTAGTTCAACCTGTAAGTAGGCTGTTTATGTTTTCTTATTGGCAACGTTACGTAGTGCTCTGTATGAAAATCACTAGCTGTGCTGTGTGCAGTCTGTGGCTAGTTTGCATTGTTGTCTGCCATTGTAGTGTTGGGCAGTTGGCTGTTAACAGCGTGTAGCGTTGCGCAGTTGGAGGTGAGCCGCCAGCAGTGGTGGATGTGGGGAGAGAGATGGCGGAGTTTTGAAATTTGTAAGACTGGATGTCATGAACTGCTATGTATATTATGACTTTTCAACACTATTAAGGTAAATACATTGTTTGTTCTCTATCAAAATCTTTCATTTGCTAACAATGCCTATCAGTAGTTAGTGCCTTCAGTAGTTTGAATCTTTTATTTAGCTGGCAGTAGTGGCGCTCACTGTATTGCAGTAGTTCGAGTAACGAAGATTTTTGTGAGTAAGTGATTTGTGAAAGGTATGGGTTAATGTTAGTCAGGCCCATTCTTTGTAGCGATTACTGAAAGTCGGATTTCGTTGCGCTAAAAGTATTGTGTGTCACTTTAGTAAATGTTTGAGTACGTTCAGTTTTGCTCAGCTGTTTGAAAAGCGCAGTAACTCATAAATTTTTCTAGTGGGACGTTTCAAACCATGCCTAGACGGTCAATACCGCGGTTCGATCACGTCCGCATTGTTACTTTGTGCCAGGAAGGACTCTCAACAAGAGCAGTGTCCACGCGTCTCGGAGTGAATCAAAGCGATGTTGTTCGGACACGGAGGAGATACAGACAGACAGGAACTGTCGGTGACATACTTCGCTCAGGCCGCCCGAGGGATATTATTGCAGTGGATGACCGCTACCTACGGATTATGGCTCGGAGGAACCCTAACAACAACGCCACCATGTCGAATAATGCATTTCGTGCAGCCACAGGACGTCGTGTTACGACTCAAGCTGTGCGCAATGGGCTTCACGATGCGCAACTTCAATCCCGACGTCCATGGCGAGGTCCATCTGTGCAACCACGACACCATGCAGCGCGGTAGAGATGGGCTGAACAACATGCCGAATGGACGGCTCAGGATTGGCATCACGTTCTCTTCACCGATGAGTGTCGCATATGCCTTCAACCAAACAATCGTCGGAGACGAATTTGCAGGCAACCCGGTCAATCTGAACGCCATAGACACACTGCGCAGCGAGTGCAGCAAGGTGGAGGTTCCTCGCTGTTTTGGGGTGGCATTATGTGGGGCGACGTATGCTGCTGGTGGTCATGGAAGGCGCCGTAATGGCTGTATGATACGTGACTCCCATCCTCCAACCGATAGTGCAACCATATCGGCAGCATATTGGCGAGGCATCGTCTTCATGGACGACAATTCGCGCCCCCCATCGTGCACATCTTGTGAATGACTTCCTCCAGGATACCGACATCGCTCGACTAGAGTGGCCAGCATGTTCTCCAGACATGAACCTTATCGAACATGCCTGTGACAGATTGAAAAGGGCTGTTTATGGACGATGTGACACACCAACCACTCTGAGGGACTACGCCGAATCGCCGTTGAGGAGTGGGACAATCTGGACCAACAGTGCCTTGATGAACTTGTAGATAGTATGCCACGATGAATACAGGCATGCATCAATGCAAGAGGACTTTCTACTGGGTATTAGAGGTACCGGTGTGTACAGCAATCTGGACCACAACCTCTGAAGGTCTCACTGTATGGTGGTGCAACATGCAATGTGTGGTTTTGATGAGCAATAGAAAGGCGGGAATGATGTTTATGTTGATCTCTATTCCAATTTTCTGTTTCCTGCGAGCTTCTGTAAAGTTTGGAAGATAGGAGACGAGGTACTGACAGAAGTAAAGCTGTGAGGACGGGGCGTGAGTCGTGCTTGGGTAGCTCAGTTGGTAGAGCACTTGCCTGCGATAGGCAGAGGTCCCGAGTTCGAGTCTCGGTCCGGCACACAGTTTTAATCTGCCAAGAAGTTTCGTATCAGCGCACACTCCGCTGCAGAGTGAAAATCTCATTCTGGGTGCGACATTTAGTTTGATCACTGTAGGTCGCACTCTAACATGTAACTGGCCGTGCGGTCTCTGGCGCCTAGTCAGTTCGTGCGGCTCCTCCCCTTCCCCGTCGGAGGTTCGAGTCCTCCCTAGGGCATGGGTGGGTGGGTGTTGACCTTAGCGTAAAGTTAGGTTAAGAATTGTGTAAGCTTAGGGGCCGATGACCTCAGTAGTTTGGTCCCATAACATCTTACCACAAATTTCCATATTTCTAACATGTAACTCACATCCACAATATACAAAACAGAAACTACAATCCCATAATGCTATTGTATCGAAACTATCTGAAGCGACATGGGATTGTGGAGCGAGCACATGGAGGAATTCAGAACTAGCGCTTCTCCACATAGAGTCTGAATACTGTGTCGCCAGTCTGGATGAGAAGTGCACATGTGGCTATAGTGGACGTCCAACTGAAGAAGACAATGCGGATGATCTCGGAACATTCAGACCACCTCCTGTGCTTGCCCGTCCTAGCAGATATTGAGCCCCCTGAAACTATGCAATCACAGATATCCACAAGGTCATACAGAAAAATCCTAGACAACACAGATCTCTCTATACACCAAGATCTAGCACATACGGAAATCCAAGTCATATTTATGGAAAATCGTCGAAGAACTGCAAGGCTTCACTCGAAGTGGACACAGGAACCGAAACTTGGTGAACGACCCCAACTAGAAGATCGATGGATTCAACCACCCGAGGAAATTGTGGACAACTCTGAATCTTGTCAGGAAGAGAGTTGGTAGTTGCAAGCAACTAATGAACAAACGGGGCCTGTCAGACAATCCTGAATATGAGTGCGCAGAAATCCAGTCAGAGGACCATTTACTTTGTGTGAATGGGCAATCTAAAAGGACATACACAGACTCTCAGACTCAGCCAAAGAGTGCCTCAAAAATAATTGTAATACTGTGTAGTATTATAAGCATATATGTAAAGAATATTTTAAGTCAGTACACAGTTATCAGAATATTTAATTAATACATTATGCAATGAATGGCTTTGTAAATATCGAACGGGCAAGTAAATAAACCACTGTAGATGAAACATGGGTTCATTATTCTGAATCAGAGAGAAAACGCTAGAGCATGGAATGGAAATGCCTCGGAATGCCAGCCAAAATAAATTGCAACAGTCAACCTCTGCGGGAAAAGTGGTGCTAACAGTTTTCTTAAGATGTCCATCGAACAATTTTGGTAACACAATCAGGAAAAAGGGTCAGCAGAAAACACCCTACGTTACGAACCCTGCAAATCGAAAAACGCACCAAGGTTTATAGCCAAACGCCGTTCTCTTTTTCATTTATTTGGTTTATTAAAGATGTTTTAAGAGACCATCGCTTCACCTGCGATGAAGAAGTGTTTCTAAATTGATTTTATTCTTGTTGTGTATAAGCGACATCAGCGCAGTAACTACGGTGGCTTCTTGAATTAACAGATGTAAAGAACAGATATGCATTCGATCAGTCAGTTGTGGGCAAGCAGTGTTAAGTACAGGACGTGATCTGCGGCCGTAGTGTGCCAAAGTTGTTGCATCATAAATCGCAGCAGAACAACATCTCTAAATTAAGTGTTCAAGACATCATCCAGAACGTACGAATGGTTCAAATGGCTCTGAGCACTATGGGACTTAACATCTGTGGTCATCAGTCCCCTAGAACTTAGAACTACTTAAACCTAACTAACCTAAGGACATCACACACATCCATGCCCGAGGCAGGATTCGAACTTGCGACCGTAGAGGTCGCGCGGTTCCATACTGAAGCGCCTAGAACCGCTGGCGACAGAGGCCGGCTCCAGAACGTTCTGAAGAAGAAAATAGCGTGTGCGAAGTTTGCACACAGACAGTGACTCCCAAACAAAAACGACAACGCGTGGAGACCTGCTGCAATTTCATTGAAATGAAAAACGCGGACAGTTTTTTCTCGAAAAATTCATCACGGGTGAGGAAACTTGGTGTTACCAATACGAACCTACCACAAAACGACAATGTGCATAATGGGTCTCCGATGGCTCGCCGAAACCAAAGAAGGTGCGAATGTGACGAAAGCTGAACAACATCGCAAAGAAGAACTCTTTCGACAGTTTGAGATGGTTGTATTAAATAAGTTGTATTCAGATGCAGGGGAGACTATGTAGAACACCTGAAGCATTAAAACCGTCACCTTATTTTTCTCTAGTTTTTACTGCCCCAGTGTCGAAATTTATTGGACTGATGGGATACGTGGCTCGCTGTGCAACAGAAGATTTTAATTGAGTGTATGGGAGAGCTTATACAGGGTGGCGCAGGGGAACGGGGAATTTTGAACGTTACAGTTGGCAGCACTGTAGCGCCGGCAGATGTTCGAAACTTTGCACAATTGATGTGAACGGATTGCCATTTAGTAATCATGGAGAATTGGACTGGTGCTGTGGTGTCACCGCCAGACACCACACTTGATAGATGGTAACTTTAAATCGGCCGCGGTCCATTAGTACATGTCGGACCCGCGTGTCGCCACTGTCAGTAATTGTAGACCGAGCGCCACCACACGGCAGGTCTAGAGAGACTTACTAACACTCGCCCCAGTTGTACGGACGACTTTGCTAGCGACTACACTGACGAAGCCTTTCTCTCATTTGCCGAGAGATAGTTAGAATAGCCTTCAGCTAAGTCCATGGCTGCGACCTAGCAAGGCGCCACTAACCATTTCTTGAGAGAGTCTCACTTGTATCATCAAGAATGCTGTATACAAATGATGGATTAAAGTTAAGTATTCCAGCAGCTACGTACTTTTCTTTATAGCATTCATTACGTATCCTGTTTCAGACCTAACGCCAGCCGGCGTGTGTAAACGCGTGCCTTTCGGTTACCCGTCACTGTGGACTGGCTGTCTTGTCAGTCCACAACAGGTGCGGAACGTGCAGTAGCTATGAGAGCGTTTTACAAAAATGGTGATAGTGCGACTGCCGCGCAGAGAACATTTCGACAGCATTACCAGCTTGGACGTCATGGAGGTGTCGCATCTGCGGATGCGATTACAACGTGGGTGCGTAATTTTGAAGAAACAGGGTCTGACTTGGAAAAGAAACCTCCAGGTGGCATTCCAACGGTACGTACCCCAGAGAACATTGCAGCTGCTAGAGCTGCAATCGAGAGAAGTCCTCGCCGCTCCGTTCGACAGCATGCATCTTCGCTAGGGATTAAGCGACGAAGCTTACAAAGAATACTGCACGAATTAGACTTCCATCGCTATAAGTTGCAGATTGTGCAACACTTACATGAACGAGGCCCAGCGTCACGTATGGAGTTTAGTACCCAGATATTGGCTAAAATCTACGAGGACGCGAATTTCCTTGGTAACTTAAGGATATCAGACGAAGCCCATTTCCCCCTGAACTGATTCGTGAACAAACAGTATTTTCTTATTCGGCACAGGACAATCCGTGTGAGTTTCACCAGCGAGCACTAAATAGCGCCAAGGTCACAATATGGTGTGCTGTATCATGTCATGGTGTTATCGGCCCTTATTTTTTTGAACGTGAGGATGGTATTGCAGTGGCAGTAACATCCGCTCGATATGTTGAAATGCTTCAAACATTCTTTACACCGAGACTGTACGAGCTTAATCTTAACGTCACACACTGCTCGACAATGGATGGCAGCAGTTCGTCAATTGTTTGGAAGACGCATTATTTCACGTAACGGTGACATTGCATGGCCTACAAGATGCCCTGATCTTAGTGTGTGCGACTTCTTCCTGTGGGGATATCTTAAAGGCAAGGTGTACCGTACACGTCCTACAACAATCCATGAACTGAAGGAGAACATTGAAAAGGAAATCACTGCCATTCCCCAAGATTTGCTACACCGCGCATTCCAGAGTTTTCATAACAGGCTGTTAGAGTGTGAACGCCGAATGGGAGCACATCTTTCCGATGTCATCTTTAAAAAGTAAAGAGACACTTTTGGACATTTTGATTGTAAAGACATACTGAATAATGGCATACTGAATACATTCGCTTTCGTTAATAAATTACTAGTTTTATGAATTTATTCATGGAAATGACGTTATTTCGTAATTTCCAGTTTCCCTGCGCCACCCTGTACAACTTCGGTCAAAATGCGCTACAAAGCAGGGTTAATATGTTTATAAATGATGTCATTGTAAATTTTTCACTGTTATTGTTATGAACTAGAAAAATGTTCTGCGGATATTTTTGATTTCTTCTCGTACACGCACACGACAGTTGCAATTCATTTGGATCAACATTCATTTGAAAAGTTAATTATGAAAATGGAAAAACTTACGGAACACTTAAGTGACACTGAATTACTGTATTACAGAGCGAGAGGTGATCGTAACCATATGTAAGGGAAGATAGTACAAAAGTTGATTACATACCTCGATATCGTTTGTAGATTTCGTGTATTTTGAACTCTACTCGCGTCTTTCCCAGAATGGTCTCCTTGCCGATACTCCCGTACGGGAAGACGGCCTCGGCGTGCGGCACGCCCCTCTGCCTCCAGTAGGCGTACCAGTAGAGGAACCAGAGGTAGAACGCGGCGAACAGCACGAAAACCGCGAGCAGCGCCTCGCTCCACCACGACTCCAGCAACATTGCCATGGCGACGGCGCTAGCGGCGGCGGCGGCGGCGGCGGCGGCGGCCACAGTTCGGATCACGCTGGTGACCACGGCCTGAGGGTGTCAGAGACGATGTGACCATCGTGAACAGGAAACGCACTGAATCCGATCATCTTATGTATTGTTTCGTAAGAGATTTCATCACACCCAACACATTAATCTTCTCTCAATCATCAGAGTCATTTCAAATACGAACTGAATAAAATTAGAAATTCGCCTCTCACAAAACATGTGGAATGTTACAGGATCACACAGACCGAGAATGTGGCAGATTGCAGCAAAATTTGGCTGATAAGCAATGGGTGGAAAACGGTGTTTCGCGAATGGTGAAAAACGTAGGTACCACCCACTGATACATGATGAACCCTGTTGTATAGCAAGTGCACAGCAGGTTCAGTTTGGAAAAGAAATTATGAGCGGAAAAAAAAGATCTGCATTACCACCAGCGTTTATGAAGGGCTTAATTCAATAGTGGTACAAGTCCATTACCTTCACTTTTCTGCCTATAATGCTTCTGAAATTAATGATCCAAACAAACAGAAAGAAAGGTTCATCTCTAGCAAGAAGCCATATGCTTGAATATTTCTGATACCTCAACTGCAGATTGTTCAGCGCTCATTTAACTTTAGGACTCTGTATCTCAAAATGAATAATAATGGACTTGTACCACTATTGAAACAAGCCCTTGATATGCTGACATGGATAAGCTTAGTTTGAATGGGTGTAGCACATGTAAGACCGTGCCTCACGAAGCAGAAAAATTTTACTCTGAAACAAAAACAAAACAATAGTGAAAATACACTGAGATATCAAAAATGATGGGATACTTCCTAATATAGTGTCTCCTTTTGCCTGGCGTAGTGCAGCTACTCAACAAGGCATGCACTCAACAAGTCGTAGGAATGTGCAGAAAGATTGAATCGTGCTGCCTCTACAGCCATCGATGATTGCGAAAGTGTTGCTGGTACAGGAGTTTGTGCAATAAATTACCTCTTGATTATGTCTCATAAATGTTCGACAGGATTCATTTCGAGCGATCTGTATGGCCAAATCATTCGCTCGAATTGTCCGTAATGTTCTTCAAACCGCCCGTGAACAATTGTGGCCCAGTGAGATGGAGCACAGTCATTCCACCGTTTTTTGGGAACATGAAGTCCATGAATAACTGCATATGGTTTTCAAGTAGCTGAACATAATCATTTCCAGTCAATGATCTGTTCAGTTGGGCCACAGGACCCGTCCATTCTATGTCAACACAGCTGCCACCATTACGGAGCCACAAGCAGCTTGCACTGTGCCTTGTTGACAGCTTGGGTCCATGGCTTCGTGGGATCGGGCCCACATTCGACCCTGCTATCACCTCTTACCAATAGAAATCTGGACTCATCTGACGAAAGCCACGGTTGTCCAGACGTTTAGGGTCTGAAAGATATAGTTACAATCCTAGGAGAGGCGATGCATGTGCAATCGTGCTGTTAGCAAAGGCACTCGCGTCGGTCGTCTGCCGTCGTAGCAGGTTAGTGCCAAATTTTGCAGTACTGTCCTAACGGATACGTTCGTCGTATGTTCCACATTGGTTGCTGCGGTTATTTCACGCAGTGTTGCTTGTCTGTTAGCACTGACAATTCTACCCAAACGCTACTGCTCTCGGTCGTTTAGTGAAGGCTGTTGACCAACGCGTTGCCCTTGGTGGGAGGTAATGCCTGAAATCTGGTATTCTCGGCACACTCGTGACACTGTTCATCTTGGGATATTGAATTCTGTAACGAATTCCGAAGCGGAATGTCTCATGTTTGTAGCTCCCACTACCACTTCGCGTTCAAAGTCCGTTAACTCGCGTCATGCGACCATAATCACTTCGGAAGTGTTTTCACATGAATCACCTGAGTACAAATGACCGCTCCACCAACACACTGACCTTTTATACTTTGTGTAGGAGATATTACCGCCATCTGTGTATGTACAGTCTTAGACATAAAAACTGACCGCTGGCCAGCCGCCACAGAGACTAAGTCCGAGTCATTCACTTAAGGTGGACAATAAAACTGACCGCCCCTGACAACTCTAAGTCCGGCCATCTGCACAATCTGGCAACACTGTAACATGCGGAAGCGTTAGGAGGAAGTGTTGTCTACGTCCGAGATCATGTGGATGGAGTGAGCCTGTGGTCTTGCGGTAATCGTCGTGCATTCTAAACTTAGATTCTCATGTTCGCGTCCAACTGTATTTTTTTTAACCACATTTCGGTCTAAAGTTATGACTCTGATTGAACATCGAAGACAATTCGCTTAACGTTCTACCCACCCGCAATAACAAGTATTCCAGAAACAATTCCGCAGGACAGCTCGTCGCTGCGTCGCGATCATAACAGCTCACGCTCGGGCAAACCATTTGAAGTCATTGATTCCAGTGAGGGTGACAACTACTGTGTGTTGAACACCACATGCACCAGTCAATTCCTCAGTTGGCGTCGAGTGGATGAGATTTTTCAATTACCTAGCATTGCAAGAATTGTAAGGAGGAGACTGAAAGTAAATGGACTTGTATCTAAAGAGCTGCGACAAAGCAAAGCTTGACCGACTATCAGATAATTGTCCACATGGGTTTTGTGGACGAGAATACTTTTAGTAACCAACCCACCCACGATCATTACGTAAGATTTCTCGAAGGCGTAGGGGCATTGATTTCATTAAGTCGTCGACAGTGTAGCGTGATGGTTTACTTCCCACCATACGTTTTCTATATTCGTCCAAACGTCGCTTGCATTTGTGGGTCCACATGGCATTGACCTTGTTACCTCTGCCCACATATTCTCTATCTGGTTGATGTTCGGTGATCGTGGAACAAACGGCAACAGCTTTATCCTCTCTTGGGCCTGAAACCAATCACACACTGCTCTGCTATGATGAATGGGGCTCTGCTGCTGTAAATAAACTGTTATCTCGTTCGTTCAGATATTTATATTTAAATAACATATTAGTAATAAGCACATTGTATTATTATTTTCCACAGTGTTTAAGAATTCAGGCCCTGTCATAAATAAGTGATCTAGATTCAACCGTCCGATTAAGAGTGTGGTTTACCCAGTCTATCAAATGATGAGAGTCGTATTCGGATATCCACATTAAGCCTGACTGGCTGAATCCGATTAGAACGTTCTGGTATCGAAATGAAATTACAGAAATCGGATAATTTGAACGTCTGTATTGCAACAATGATGCGCACATTAATTCCTATGATGGAGTAACAGGTAGCAACTGCCTATGAAAAAGTGAGAAATATGTCTACTAGCAGCAATGTAACGTAATTATAACCAATATTTAAGTGATGGACATACTGAATCGAACAATGCACATCTATTTCAGTGGTGGGAAGATGCACCATATCGGATTTGCTGATGACATAATGACAATCATAATAATAATAATAATAATCCCGATGGGCCGATAGGGGAAATCCTCCCCCATATGGGTGGTACCGAGGAGTCCAAAACACACTTCTGGAGCTATCAGATGTAAACTATTATGTTCAGACTACTCTTTGCTCTAGTCTACGTCTTTTGGTGGGGCTCAGCCTTTCATTTCTTCTTAGGAAGTTAATGATAAAGGCATCATAACATGTCACCAGTAACATTACTGCAAAGGAATGCTCAATGAGCGACCTGATGACGTTCAATAATAGTCACTCCGTTGATTTTTGTTGTTTCGAATTTGAGCATGCTGTTCTCCTACACCAGACTTCTGAACTTTGCCTGTTGAATGCAAATGTCGCATGATGGTAAAATGGTAATTTGTCACATATATCAGTAGTCGAGACTTCCTTAATGTGGAAAATCATTTATGCCAGAACGATCTTTGTTGAAACAAGAATATTTTTTTCTGGCGTATTATTCCCAAAAGCACTCGCTTCACACACAGTTCAAATCTTTCTAGCTGCTTCCTCTACATTCACCCCTCCGTTATACCAAAAGTAAACGTTGTGTTGCAGATGTTACACCTTTTTCCACTTGCGACACAATTTTACAATGCTTAAATGTAGCTCATGATTTTCAAGTATGCAAAATCCAATGTTTAACTGCAAGATGATAACTAGAACTTCAAATTCGAAAATGGCATTGATACATACACTGACAGCGTGGCGCCGCCTTCACATAGGCGGCGCCGTATTTCAGGTGGCCGTAGCAGCTGCAGCGCGAGGAAACGCCCGAGCGTGAGCTGTTAAGGTCGCGACGCAGCCACGAGCTGTCCTGCGGAATTGTTTCTGAAATACTTGTTATTGCGGGTGGGTAGAACGTTAAGCGAATTGTCTTCGATGTTCAATCAGACTCATAACTTAAGACCGAAATGTGGTTAAAAAAAACACTACAGTTGGACGCGAACATGAGAATCTAAGTTTAGAATGCACGACGATTACCGCAAGACCACGGGTTCACTCCATCCACATGATCTCGGACGTAGACAACACTTCCTCCTAACACTTCCACGTGTTACAGTGTTGCCAGATTGTGCAGATGGCCGGACTTAGAGGTGTCAGGGGCGGTCAGTTTTATTGGCCACCTTAAGTGAACGACTCGGACTTAGTCTCTGTGGCGGCCGCCCGGCGGTCAGTTTTTATGTCTAAGACTGTACATATCGATTGTTGGGAAGGGAGTAAGACAGGGTTGTAGCCTCTCCCCGATGTTATTCAATCTGTATATTGAGCAAGCAGTAAAGGAAACAAAAGAAAAATTCGGAGTAGGTATTAAAATCCATGGAGAAGAAATAAAAACTTTGAGGTTCGCCGATGACATTGTAATTCTGTCAGAGACACCAAAGGACTTGGAAGAGCAGTTGAACGGAATGGATGGTGTCTTGAATGGAGGATATAAGATGAACATCAACAAAAGCAAAACGAGGATAATGGAATGTGGTCGAATTAAGTCAGGTGATGTTGAGGGTATAAGATTAGGAAATGAGACAGTTAAAGTAGTAAAGGAGTTTTGCTATTTGGGGAGCAAAATAACTGACGATGGTCGAAGTAGAGAGGATATAAAATGTAGACTGGCAGTGGCAAGGAAAGCGTTCCTGAAGAAGAGAAATTTGTTAACATCGAGTATAGATTTAAGCGTCAGGAAGTCATTTCTGAAAGTATTTGTAAGGAGTGTAGCCATGTATGGAAGTGAAACATGGATGGTAAATAGTTTGGACAAGAAGAGAATAGAAGTTTTCGAAATGTGGTGCTACAGAAGAATACTGAAGATTAGATGGGTAGATCACATAACTAATGAGGAAGTATTGAATAGGATTGGGGAGAAGTTTGTGGCACAACTTGACCAGAAGAAGGGATCGGTTGGTAGGACATGTTCTGAGGCATGAAGGGATCACCAGTTTAGTATTGGAGGGCAGCGTGGAGGGTAAAAATCGTAGAGGGAGACCAAGAGATGAATACACTAAGCAGATTCAGAAGGATGTAGGTTGCAGTAGGCACTGGGAGATGATGAAGCTTGCACAGGATAGAGTAGCATGGAGAGCTGCATCAAACCAGTCTCAGGACTGAAGACCACAACAACAACATGACTTTTGTTGCCTCGGTGTAAAGACAGTCTGTTTGAAAATTACATATCTTCGCAGATCTGTGAAATCTTAAACTTGCGCTACTTCACATTTCTTCAAGTGTAAGGCATTTGCGTGTTATGTCCTCTTTGCGTGTACTAGTATTGGCTGCTGTTGCCGGCCGCGGTGTCCGAGCGTTTCTAGGCTTTTCAGTCCGGACCCGCGCGACTGCTACGGTCGCAGGTTCGAATCCTGCCTCGGGCATTGGTGTGTGTGATGTCCTTAGGTTAGTTAGGTTTAAGTAGTCCTAAGTTCTAGGGGACTCATGACCTCTGATGTTAAGTCTCATAGTGCTCAGAGCTATTTGTTGAACTATTTTTTTGGCTGCTGTTAGTTTCTAACCGATTTCTCCATCTCTTTCTTGGTGCATCTGTTGACTTCTTCCCCATTGGTCGATCAACCACTATTATTTTGTGCATTCTACTTCCACTTTTTCATTTGACATGATCACTTCATTTATTTATATTTTCCTTCATCTGTTCAGTTACTACTTTTAAGTCCTAGTTCTTGTCTGTTTGATGTATTGTTTATACTACCAAATAATCTATACCCAGGTGCTCTTCTCATAGAACTAATTGCCGCAGTTTGCATTCTTTGTTCATCTCCAGCTGTTATGGTCCAGTGTTCTCTATGTTGTCCTGGTAATGTAACTAAATCTTTCAATTTTCTTGGTATTTCTTTTTACTTCGTGGAGGAGATGCCATTTCCCAAGAAGTCGAGTTCTTCCACTCTGCCTTCTAGCTGTTTATTACAATTTTCTTTGGAGCCGGGTCTTGGCCATTAAATGCTGTGATTTTTGTTTCTTGCCAGTTATATTTAATTTATAAATCACTTCTGGAAGGCTGCCCTCACTGTCAAATACAAATTTGGACTTCGCCAAAGAGTGTTATTATCTAATTTCGTCGGTTAATGTTATAAATGTGGAAAACCATTTTTTTGCCATTGTTTCGTCACGTCATCAAGGCAAAGTATCGGAGACAAACTGAATCCTTGTCGTAAGCCTAGATTTGTCGTTATTATAACATGCTCCTTTCCGGCAATGGCAATTGTTGAATTTTGCTACATTTGTGGGATTGCTCTTTTTAAATATCTAGTATTTCCCAAAACAATGTGCTCTCTACATTATTAAAGGCTTTCACATGTAGTCAGTGAACTGCAGGTGTATTTCTCTGTTAAATTCTACATGCTCTGCGAGTATTTATCTGATGACAAATGTGTTTTCTGAGCAGGACTTACTCTTCCTGAACCCAGTTTGTTCTTCCAACAAGATATTTTCGAAACTTACTGCGAATCTGTGATATTACCCTAGAAAATGTTGAACATCCAGTGTTGAGTACGAAAGTGCCCATGTAATTCTCTCAGCGTTTCTATCTCCTTTCTTAAGTACAGCCGTTACTATGGCTAATTTCCATCTGTTCGGCATTTCTTTCTTTGTCCAGCACTTGTTGATGAAGTGAAGGAATTTTGTGATTTCATTCTTTCCACATTTGCTTGTTCCTTCTCTTCAAGTGTGACAACCTGTTCGTCTAATTATTCATTTGTTTCGTACTGATTTGTTCTAATTTTTTATAGTAATCCAAATCTGCTAATGGTTAGCATTCAGTACGTTCTTACTCTACCTCGAGCGTTATACGAGGGCTGGAACTTTAATAGTGGCAACTATTTATTTACAGCTAGTACAAAATAGATACGTGTTTCAAAGTATTACTGACCTTCAAAGTAATCACCAGTATTGTGTATAACCCGTTGCCAGCGATGTGGAAGTCGTAGGATACTCTTAGCAGTGACAGTTGTGTTGATAGTTCGATCGACGCGGTCCATTGCCCGACGAAATTGTAGCAGTTCTGGAGCGAATGCCGTGAAGTGTTTCCTTCAGTTTAGAAATCGAGTTGAACTCACGAGGGCTTAAATCAAGGGAGTGCAGTAGGTGGTACAGAGCTTAGGAGCTCCATCAGTCAAACAAATCAGTAACAGCCTGCACTGAACGTGCTTGAGCACTGTTATCCAAAATGATGGTCAGGTCCGGCAGTAAGTGTCATCATTTCTGTCTCTAAGCTGGCAGTAGGTTGTGTTCCAAAACTGAACAGCATAGAGACAGAAGTGATAACACTTTCTGCAGGACCTGACCATCATTTTGCAGGACAGTGCTCAAGCACATACAGTGCAAGCTGTTACTGATTTGTTTGACTGATTGGGCTGCTAAGTGCTATACTGACTTAACGCGCTCGTGAGTTCAACTCTATTTCTAAACTGAAGAAAACACTTCACGGCATTTGGTTCAGAACTGCTACAATTTCGTCGGGCGATATACCGCGCCGATCGAACTGTCAACACAACTGGCACAGCTTAGAGTATCCTACGACTTCCACGCCGCTGGCAACGGGTTATACACAGTGCTGCTGACTACTTTGAAGGTCAGTAAAATCTTGAAACACGTATCTATTTTTTACGAGCTGTAAATAAATTGTTGTCACTATTAAAGTTCCAACCATCGTAATACGCTTTCTGATCAAAAGTATTCGAACATCAGTGTGTAATACGGTACTGAACACTAGATGTCGCGGGAGGCGATCCCGCCGGTGTAAAAGGAGACGTAGAGTGTTGTGTTGTGTTGTCAGTACGGCAGCAGCAACAGTACAATGGTCCGTTAGGGTGAACTAAGTCACTTAGAACGCGGACTAGTCTCTGGAAGTTATCTGAGTAACAAAACCATCAGCGACATTTCCACCCTTCTAAAACTGCCCGAGTCGACGGTTGGAAAAGAGATTATCAAATGGGAACGGTAAGATACAACCACAGCTAAGGCAAGAGCAGGCAGACCTGAAGTACTGATGGACAAGGACCGTTGAACAATGCGGAGGGTGGTTGTAAAAAGCTGCATGAAGCCACGAAAAAGGAATTCGTGAGTTCCAAAGTGGTACCATCAGTCCAGCTAGCACAATGACTGTCTCTGGTGTAGTCGATAAGGCGTAGCGCTGGCGCCTGCTATTGACACCACAAAGATGCTCCTTGCTATCTGAGCATCGCGTGTCACACCGATGATCTGGAAGTATTAGGTTGGCACACAAGTTCGTAGCCTTTTTATTTTGCATGTTGGTATTCCGGTTGTTATGGATTTATTTAGATACTGTCATTTTTTATTTCTAGTTACCTGTGCTATGTGAGTTTACATGTTGTCGTTTGCTCATTTGGAGATTGTGGATGGAGCTGTGGACGCTAGGAAATGGACTGCCAAATGGAGAAATTGGAACATTTCCGACATACTCTTCTGTCTAAATTCAATAGAGCGGTGACAGCAGCGGAGGCAGCAAGAAACCTTAGCGCCTTGTATGGGGACGATGCATCGGACAGGGCACCGCAAGTAAATGATTTTCTCGTTTTTAAGAGGATCGTTTTGACATTAGCGAATCTCCACGTTCAGGAAAACGTTCGGGGTCTGATGAATACTGAATCCACATTGATCCACGTCGAGAACTGGCCAATGTGATGTCCAGTTGTCATTACAACATCGTGCGATTTTTGCATGCAATATGGAAGGTTCAAAAATCGGATGTATGGGTACCGCATACTCTAAGCCAAAATTACAAAAATCGGCGTGTGGGCATATGTGCTTCTCTGCTTGTTGGTCATCAATTGGCACCTGAACGACACTGTCCATTCTTATCTTGTATCGTTAATGGAGACATGAAATGGTGTGTTTATGCTAACATAGGAAGAAGAGAGGAATGGTTGAGCCCAGACAAAGCAACAACTCCCAGTGCATCCAAAAAAGATTATGTTGCGTACCTGATGGAACAGCGACGTCGTGGTGTACTATGAACACTTTCCCCGACGTGTAATCGTCAATGATGACATTTATTAACGACAACAGAGACGTCTTGCAGACCCAGCCCAAGAACAACGGCCAGGAAGACTGCGTGGAGTGAGGTTAATCTACGATAACGCCCGCCCGCATTCTGCTAAACTGACAAAAAACACCATACAGGATTTGGGTTGGAAAGTCATTCTGCGCTCACGTTATTCACCTGGTCTTGCGCCCTCAGATCTTCACCTTTTCCGCTCTCTGACCACCAACCTTCGGCCGGCCGCTGTGGTCGAGCGGTTCTAGGCGCTTCAGTCCGGAACCACGCGGCTGCTACGGTCGTACGTTCGAATCCTGCCTCGGGCATGTATGTATGTAATGTCCTTAGGTTAGTTAGGTTTGCGTAGTCCTAAGTCTATGAGACTGATGACCTCAGATGTTAAGTCCCATAGAGCTCAGAGCCATTTGGACCATTTTGAACCAACAACCTTCAAGGAACTTCCTTTCCGGATTAAAATGCGCTCTGAACATGGCTCGGCGTGTTCTTCGCCTCAAAACTACGTGATTTCTGCAGTTGCGGATTCGAAAAGTCACCCAGGCGTTGGCAAACTGTTGTAAATACTGAAGGAGAATATATTACTAAGAACTAAAGTCTCTTGTACGTGTATCTGCGGTGTTTGTTACATTTATGGAAAAACGCTACGAACTTGTGCACCAATCCAAAAGCAAGAGACGCCCAAAGAAGTTCTCCGCGCCATCGGCGGCGGCCTGTCTTGAAAGTGACCGACTCACGGACAAGAGGTCAGTTCTACGCCAGACTAAGTTCCAGTCAACGCCTAGTCCACAGAAAGCAGCGAGGAGAGTACCATGCTTGGCGACAACGAAGTTAGAGACAATCAGTTATACTCTTCAAGTTAATATTCCAGTCCTTACACGTTTGTGTGAACTTCGTTTTCGAACAGTGCTGTGTTATGAAACTTCCTGGCAGATTAAAACTGTGTGCCGGGCCGAGACTCGAACTCGGGACCTTTGCCTTTCGCGGACAAGTGCTCTACCAACTGAGCTACCGAAGCACGACTCACACCCTGTCCTCACAACTTTACTTCTGCCAGTACCTCGTCTCTTACCTTCCAAACTTTACTCCTGCGAGCAGGAGAGCTTCTGTAAAGTTTGGAAGGCAGGAGACTAGGTACTGGCAGAACTGGAGCTGTGGGAACGGGTCGTTAGTCGTGCTCGGGTAGTTCAGTTGGTAGAGCACTTGCCCGTATAAGGCAAAGTTCCCGAGTTCGAGTCTCGGCCCGGCACACAGTTTTAATCTGCCAGGAAGTTTCATATCAGCGCACATGCCACTGCAGAGTGAAAATCTCATTCTAGTGCTGTGTTATATTACGAACGACAGTCCGTTTCAGCACAAGTGTTAGACCGGTTCTCCCTATCCTTTTAAATGTACCCACGCTCTGACCAACGTCACAATAAAGAAGAAATTGTACAACAAAAGATAACTGTTCATTTTGGGTGTAGATATATTCAGTTCTTACATGTTAGGCGTGCAGTAATAATGTCATTTATCCCTGTTTGCAACCAATTCATTTGTGACAGCCCGTCATGGGAGGGAAAAAAGAGTGGGTTACAATAGTCGAGCAGCTCTTCAGGAGCCACACATTTCTGTGGTCAATCTTAAGCGACGCTTGATATGTGTAAACAGCGACGCACTGGACAGTGGATGACTGGAAATGTGTGATTTGGAGTTTTAATTACTTTGTACCCTGTGGCATTTCGATAAAACGCGTTGAGGTTGACGAATGTCTCGAGAACCTTGCCTGCCTTGTGTGTAGTGCCAACAGTAAAGTATGGAGGACCTGATGTTACGTAAGGGCGTTTTTCGTGGTTAGGGGTGCAGAAGGATATGAACATACATTGAAGAGCCAAAGAAATTGGCACATCTGTGTAAAGACTCAGCGAGCACGCAGAAGAGACTTAACACGACGTGGCATGGTACTCGACTAATATCTGAAATAGTGATGGAGGGAACTGACACCATGAATCCTGCGGGGCTGTCCATAAATACGTAAGAGTACAAGAAGAGGAGATCTCTTCTGAAAAGCGCATTGCAAGGCATCCCAGACATTCTCAATAATGTCCATGCCTGTGGAGTATGAAGGCCAGCGGAAGTGTTTAAACTCAGAATAGTGTTCCTGAAGCCATTCTGTAGCAACTCTGGGTGTGTGTGGTGTCGCATTGACCTGCTGGAATTGCCTAGTCCGTCGGAATACACAATCGATATGAATGGATGCATGTGATCAGACAGGGTGTTTACGTACGTGCCACCTGTCATAGTCTTATCTAGACGTATCAGGCGTCCCATGTCACTCCAACTGCACACGTCCCACACCGTTATAGAGCGTCCATCAGTTTGAACAGTCCCCTGCTGAGATGCAGGGTCCACGGATTCATGAGGTTGTCTCCATACCCGCACACGTCCATCCGCTCGATATAATTTGAAACGAGACCCTTCCGACCAGGCAACACGTTTTCAGTCATCAACAATCCAATGTCAGTGTTGACGGGCCTAGGCGAGACGTAAAGCTTTGTGTCGTACAATCATCAAGGTACATGAGTGGGCCTTCAGCGCCGAAAGCTCATATCGACGATGTTTCGTTGAACAGTTCGCACGCTGACACTTGTTGAAGGGCCAGCACTGAAATCTGCAACAGCCTGCGGAAGGGTTGCACTTCTGTCACGTTGAACGATTCTCTTCAGCCGTCATTGGTCCCATTCTCGCAGGATCTATTTCCGGCTGCAGCGATGTTGCAAATTTGATGTTTTACTGGATTCCTGATATTTACGGCACACTCGTGAAATGGTTGTACGGGTAAATCCCAACTTGATTGCTACGTCGGAGATATGTGTCCCATCGCTCGTGTGTCGACTATAACACCACGTCAGACTCACTTAAATCTTGATAGCCTGCCATTGTAGCAGCAATATGCGATCTAACAACTGCGCCAGACACTTGTTGTCTTATATAGGCGTTGCCGGCCGCAGCACCGTACTCTGCCTGTTTACCCATCTCTGTATTTGAATACGCATGCCTGTACCAGTTTCTTTGGCGCTTACGTGTATTTTACAGAACTGTGTACAGTAAAAGAACTGTTCGGAGTCCATAACTGATTGTTTGCACATGACAACGCACCTTGTCATGAAGCAACATCTGTGAAGCAATGGTTCGTCGGCAATAACATTCCTGAAATGAACTGGCCTGCCCAGTGTCCCGACCTGAACCAAATGGAACACCTTTGGGATAAGTTAAAATCTCCATTTGGTTCCAGATGCCAGCGACCAACATCACTATCTTCTCTGGTCTCGGGTGGTGAGGGGGAACGGGCTGCCATTCATCAACAGACGTTCAGAGACCTCACTGAAAATGTCCCCAATAGAGTTCAGGCCATGATAAAGGCCAAGAGTCGACATATGCCACATTGATGTCTACGCAGATGCCCAGATACTTTCGATGAGACAGTGTACACTTGGATCTTCCTTGGAATGCTACCCACCAAGGTGATCGAGACGTTGCTGCCTAAGTCTGTACCAGTTTTTGACAGCACCCCACATAAAGGCTGCCAGTATATGAAGAGGGTCCCTACCACGGCCCGCCGCTCGTTTTGACTGCTCAGCCGGTGCCATTTCAGTAACTACATTAGGCCTTTCCATAAGGTTAACTGTTGCCTCCTGGAAAAAAGGTGTTCACTTGGTGAGATCATGTATTATTGCACTGATACGAAAACCATTGTCGAAACATCGACTACAGGGTTGGACAGTAGGTTATCATCACTTTGTTCCAATACGACGCACCTCTCAAATTACCCTCGATAGCGATAAGAGGCGTCCGACATCCACACGTGACTCCTTGCTGAACCTAAGGCACAGACAGCATGGCGGAGACACACCTTGGCTCCTAGCCATTTACGTAATTACTACAGGGGATGGATAAAAATGCGAAAACACCAAAACACAACACGTTACCATAATACGGCGTGTAAAAACAGTTGACATTCTAGGCAGCTTCCAATAGTCTCGAAACGGATAAATACAGGTGTTATATTGTTTTCAAGCGAATCTTACACCATTCTTCCTGCAAAATAGTTGCGATTTTAGGCAAGCATGATGGAGACTGGTAGCCATCAGGCACCCATCTCTCCAAAGTAGTCCAAAAACATTCAGTAATATTGATATATGGTGCCTGTGGTGCCAGGGGAGATGCAACAATTCATACTCATGCTCATGAAAACAGTCCTGGACGATGTGAGCTGTGTGAACAGGTGCCGAGTCTTCTTGGAACACAGTATCAGCATTGGGGAACAAACACTGTACCATGCCATGCATCTGATTAGCCAAAATGGTTACATAATCTTTGGTAGCAACAGTAACCATATCTGCCATTAAATACCATGATATGGTTGTCTGCATGTTTCACTCCTGACACGTAAAGTCGGCCGGAAGGGAGAAACAGTGTGAAACAAGACTCAACCGACTAAATGACATTCTTCCATTGCTTCACAGTCCAAGTGTTATGGCTTTGACACTGTTTTCTTGTTACGGGGATTTGCATCACTAGTGAGTGGTTTTCTAATTCCAGCTCGCCGTGCAGTTTCCTGTTTGTGGAGCTCCGATCGTTTTACTTTGCTGCTGATAGAGTTCTCGACTGTGATATTCAGCTCTGCACTGACTTTTGCAGCTGCCGTCGTCCTATTTTTCGTCACAGTCCTCTTCAGTGGCCATTTGTCACGATCACACAGCATACACTTTCGTCCGCGATGATATTTTTCCACTTGCCTTGTATGCAGGATCTATCTTTGATACGGTGCCTCTTGAAACACCAAACACTTTGACTCCCTTTCTTACGGACGCATCCACCATACGAGCACCAACAAATTTCACACGTTCGAATTCACTTATCTCCGACATAATTCACTCACAACTACACAGAGCACTGTTCTGGCCACAGCTGACAATTACAACGTCTTGAGGTAATTGCACAGGTGGCGCTCGCTGTCAAATCCAACAGTGCAACCTGCAGGCTTGACTATCATCTGCGTTAATGTTCAAGCAAGCATTTCTAGCGCTGTTTCCATATTTCTGTTCAACTCCTGTAAGTTGATGGTGTTGAATGCGGGTTCTAACAACACTACCACAACAAAGGTCAAAATTTAATAATGATTGTGGTGTTGCTCACGCTGCTAAATACTGCATTTTCGGGCAACAACAAAGTTATTATGTGGCAGGTGTCATTAGAGCACAGTTAATAAAGTCATTTCATGCAATAATGAATAAACTAGGCACTCATGTTTTCGTGTTTCCCAAGCTGTTCTCGTTGTAAAATCATGGATCAATCGTCGAAAATCTAGGTGGTGATGATTCCAAGCTCGGATGCAAAGAGGCCTAGTTTTATTACGCGATATTCAAAAGTTTTGTAGATGCGCTTCACAAACCATTCTTGAAGATTACACTTTTGCAGGACAATGGTGATGTAAAAAAATAATCAGCACTCCGAATTTAAGTTACACTTCCTTTTTATTGCTTTTGTTGCAATATCGCGTAACACACAAAACATCACTTCACAATACCAAACATACTTGAAAACATCTTCCTCACTGTTAAAGCTCACATTTTATAAGCTGACTACGTTATGCGTCTTTCCAACATGACGTCCAAGACTTGACTTCTTCAAGGTCCGACTCTCTAACTAACTAATAATCGCTTATGCGCCCAAAAATCAGAGTTACAAGTACGTCAAAGATCATAGTGACAAAAGAAAGAATACACATAAGAATAATATCATTGCAACATAAACATATCTATGTATTAAAGTACCTCTGCATTAATGAAATCAAATCTGAATGTTGTCTCAGAAATATGTTAACTACTTCACAGAAATACAGTAGAATATTGCTGGTATCGAGAGCTTCAGGTGAGCTGCCGTAATGGTTACGTAATTCAAGTACCATTACAGGGTCACTATTTAGAGTCAGTTCTTCGATGTTTCGTGTCTCAAGAAAGCGGCTGAGCGTTCGTCGGTCATCGATATGACGTACACCAATTTGGCGGGCAACTTGTCGTACTGACGAGTCATCTTGCCGTAAATTGACAGCATGCGCACAGTCTAAGCTTGTAATTACCCTTCCGGGCCTGTTAACAGTCTACACAAGTCCCACTGTCCACAATTGGAGACACAGCGCGTTCTACTTAACTGCACTCACAATGCAGCTTTCCTTTTACCTGTTTGGCACACATATTGCGTTCCATCATTATTTAATAACTCCAAAAAAACTATTTATTGACGCATAGTCAGCAAGTATTCAGAAAAGTCTCCTTATGAAACACAACTAGCTATTTGTTCACACGAAGTGATGATTGCTTTCGGCAGTGGATCTGAACTTGTTTCCATAATTCTAGATTTCCAGAAGGCTTTTGACGCTGTTCCTCATACCCGCCTTCTAATCAAATTACATGCCTGTGGAGTATCTTCGCAGTTGTGGGACTTTATTCGTAACTTCGTCCCAGAAGGGGCACAGTTTGCAGTAACTGACAAAGTCATCGAGTGAAACTGAAGTGATATCTGGCGTTCGTTGAGGAATTGTTATATCCCTAATCTATATAAACGATTTAGGGGCCAATCTGAGCAGTCTGCTTAGCTTGTTTGGAGATAATGCTGTCATTTGCCGTCTACTATTCATCAGAATATCAAGAGCAATTTTCAAATAATTTAAACAAGATATCTATACGACGCGAAAAGTGACAATTGACTCTAAACAATAAAAAGTTAAGTCCTCCACATGGGTACTGAAAGCGACCCGTTAAATTTCTGTTATACGATGGACTACAAAAATTTAGACGCCATCGGCGTAAGTAAATACCTATGGACTACAATTACAAAAACGCGTAAACTGGAACGATCACGTAGACAATGTTGTGGGAAAGACGAACCAAACACTGCCTTTTATTGGAAGAACATTTAAAATTATGCAACAAAATCCAACCCAACGATTGTCCGTCCTCTTCTGGAGTATTGCTGTGAGGTATGGGATTACTAGTAAATTTGACTGACAGGGGACATCGAAAAAACTCGAAGAAGGGCCTCTCGTTTTGTATTATCGTGAAATAGGGGAGAGAGTAGCACGGATATGATGCACAGGTAAAAGCGGCAAGCGTTAAAACAAACGCGTTTTTCGTTGCAGGGAGATCTTTTCACGAAATTTCAGCCAACACCTTTCTCCTCCGAATGCGAAAATATTTTGCTGACTTCCAAGGAGGGAAATTCCCATTGGAATAAAGTAAGAGAAATCTGAGCTTGCACAGAAAGACTTACATGTTCGTTTTTTCTACGTGCCATTCAACAGTAGAAGGACAGAGGAATAGTTTGAAAGTGGTTCGATGAACACTGCCAAGCACTCAGGTGTGAATTGCAGAGTAGTAATGTAGATGTTGACGTAGATTTACACTTGACAGGTATCTGCTGTACACAGCGTCTTGCTGTGGCCAAAAGAGAACTGAGAAAGGTCTTTCTACATAATAATAGTAACAACAACAGCTCGATCTATGCAAGTCATGAGGGTGCTGCAAAACGTTTTTCTGGTACTCATACTGAACTACAGAATCTATATCTCTATTACATATATGGATTTTGTGTGTGTGTGTGTGTGTGTGTGTGTGTGTGTGTGTGTGTGTGTGTGTGTGTTGTATTTCCACATTTCCTGCTAAACAACTGTATCTGTTTCAACCAAATTTAGTGCATATAACACTTACTGCCTGGTAAGAAGCACTATAGGGGTAAGAACTATGTAATACTAATTGGGATTGGGTTGGGCTGGGTTTGGAGTAAAGGGGTTGCTGATATCGGCTGCCTTCATGGTCAGTGTATTTTGTGGGTAAGGCCTACTGTCAGAATGTGTTTGAGGGGGTATATGTGTGGATAGGCACGACTGACTGAGCAGAGAGATAGTGGGGAAGAGGAAGATGGATCGTCACAGAGGATGAGATGGAGAGGGACAGGGGGAGGAGGAGATGGCAGAGAGAGGTGAGTGGAAGAGACATACAGGGAGAGGGGGGAGAGGAGGTGAATGAACTGATGTTAGGAAGGAGGAAATGACCAGAAAGAAACAGGGGGATGGACAGAGACAGAAGAGAGGAGGAGAGAGAAAGAAGGGAGGAGGAGATGAGCTAATAGAAGATAGGAATAAATAAATACCCATGCAACAGCAGGTTTCTCAGTATGTTGTAAAAATGGATGTATGTGTTTAAATATGTAGGTACATACTGCACCTCCTCCTAAACCATAGGATCAATTTCAACAGAACTTGGTACTCACATCCCTTATTATCTGCAATGAAGCACTGTAGGTTAAGCACCACCTACCTCTCATTGGGGTGGGGGCGAGAACAAGAAGAACAGAAGATGGACACAGAGAGGGGGAGGAGGAGATGCACAGAAATAGGAGAGAAGAGGGAAATGAAATGATCATGTGGTAGTGATGGCCGGGGGGCCCCTTCTGGGGGGAGGTTGGCTGCCAGGTGCAAGTCTTATTTCAGGTGACGCCACACTGGGTGACTTCCGCGTCGCTGGTCATGAGAGGATGATGAGGACAGCACAGCACCCAGTCCACGAGTGGAGAAAATCTCCAGCCCAGCTGGGAATCGAACCCGGGCCTGCTGCATGGTAGGCAAACAGGTGGACAGGGAGGAGGAGATGGACAGAGATGTGGTGGAGGAGGGGATGTAGTACGCAAGTGAATATGGAGAAAGGTAGTGGGGAGGTAGAAAAGAAGTAGCAAGGAGGCAGATGAAACATGGTGAGAGTGATAGTGACGTGAAAGAGGGGGAGGGTGTGAGGAGGAAGGTAGAAGACGAAAATGGGAGAGCAAAATAGACAGAGGAAGGTAGATCAGGGGACAGATTAAAATTTTTCCTCGCTATTTTGATGGATCTATTTCAACTAAATTTGGTGTATACATGACCCATTTACTGTATGAAAGCAATTTTTAAGTACGTATCTCTTCTGTCCCTAGAGATGGGGTGGGAACGAGGTGGTTGGTTGATTTGGGGAAGGGGACCAAACAGCGAGGTCATCAGTCCCATCGGATTAGGGAAGGATGGGGAAGGAAGTTGGCCGTGTCCTTCCGAAGGAACCATCCCGGCATTTGCCTGAAGCGATTTAGAGAAATCAAGGAAAACCCAAATCAGGATGGCCTGACACGGATTTGAACCGTCGTCTTCCCGAAGGCGAGTCCAGTATCCTAACCACTGCGGGTGGGGACGGGGACGAGAAAATGGGCGACATGTAAAAATGTCTTAAAACAGTAGGTTGGTGTTTCTTTCCCGTCTTTAGTTAGTTAGGAATGCTTTAAAAATATAAAGTGCTATTTCTCTCGTATCTGCGGTGATCGATATCTCAAGGAAGCGGCGAGAATGAACATTATAGCAAGACAACGTTTTTGTCAACGTGTTCCGGGATCGAAGATGACACCGCACGGCTGTATATCACTGATAAATTTAACACGCGCTTTAGAGTTATATGGTGTAAAGCAACAGAGATTCATGCGTACAAATGTGCAATATACACTCCTGGAAATGGAAAAAAGAACACATTGACACCGGTGTGTCAGACCCACCATACTTGCTCCGGACACTGCGAGAGGGCTGTACAAGCAATGATCACACGCACGGCACAGCGGACACACCAGGAACCGCGGTGTTGGCCGTCGAATGGCGCTAGCTGCGCAGCATTTGTGCACCGCCGCCGTCAGTGTCAGCCAGTTTGCCGTGGCATACGGAGCTCCGTCGCAGTCTTTAACACTGGCAGCATGCCGCGACAGCGTGGACGTGAACCGTATGTGCAGTTGACGGACTTTGAGCGAGGGCGTATAGTGGGCATGCGGGAGGCCGGGTGGACGTACCGCCGAATTGCTCAACACGTGGGGCGTGATGTCTCCACAGTACATCGATGTTGTCGCCAGTGGTCGGCGGAAGGTGCACGTGCCCGTCGACCTGGGACCGGACCGCAGCGACGCACGGATGCACGCCAAGACCGTAGGATCCTACGCAGTGCCGTAGGGGACCGCACCGCCACTTCCCAGCAAATTAGGGACACTGTTGCTCCTGGGGTATCGGCGAGGACCATTCGCAACCGTCTCCATGAAGCTGGGCTACGGTCCCGCACACCGTTAGGCCGTCTTCCGCTCACGCCCCAACATCGTGCAGCCCGCCTCCAGTGGTGTCGCGACAGGCGTGAATGGAGGGACGAATGGAGACGTGTCGTCTTCGGCGATGAGAGTCGCTTCTGCCTTGGTGCCAATGATGGTCGTATGCGTGTTTGGCGCCGTGCAGGTGAGCGCCACAATCAGGACTGCATACGACCGAGGCACACAGGGCCAACACCCGGCATCATGGTGTGGGGAGCGATCTCCTACACTGGCCGTACACCACTGGTGATCGTCGAGGGGACACTGAATAGTGCACGGTACATCCAAACCGTCATCGAACCCATCGTTCTACCATTCCTAGACCGGCAAGGGAACTTGCTGTTCCAACAGGACAATGCACGTCCGCATGTATCCCGTGCCACCCAACGTGCTCTAGAAGGTGTAAGTCAACTACCCTGGCCAGCAAGATCTCCGGATCTGTCCCCCATTGAGCATGTTTGGGACTGGATGAAGCGTCGTCTCACGCGGTCTGCACGTCCAGCACGAACGCTGGTCCACCTGAGGCGCCAGGTGGAAATGGCATGGCAAGCCGTTCCACAGGACTACATCCAGCATCTCTACGATCGTCTCCATGGGAGAATAGCAGCCTGCATTGCTGCGAAAGGTGGATATACACTGTACTAGTGCCGACATTGTGCATGCTCTGTTGCCTGTGTCTATGTGACTGTGGTTCTGTCAGTGTGATCATGTGATGTATCTGACCCCAGGAATGTGTCAATAAAGTTTCCCCTTCCTGGGACAATGAATTCACGGTGTTCTTATTTCAATTTCCAGGAGTGTATGTGACATACGCATACTTGGGGGCTGTCTCAGGTAAAATGCTAGTGACTAAATAAAACAACGGGTTATAACATTTATTGTCACCGCAGGGACCGCTAAAATATCGTGGCTCTACCTCTATAGATATTATCTCTCTTTGATAGCCACCGCCGCTTCGCCGACAGACAATGAGCTAGACCATTTTCATTGACTTCTGCATCAGATTTATATAGATTTTCTTCTCTCTTTACCTCGAACTCCCTATGGAAGTGTATAGGGTTTGATATTATAGAACTCGGCTCATTGTACAGCTCTGTCCTCTTTAGCTAATTACCAGAGATCTGAGGGTGGAATACGGGGGGGAGGAGTTTCTCCGATTTGGAAACAAAAATTTAGAAGTACTTCCACCTATATTCGCCTAACGTGAGAACGAGTCCCCACGCACACCGCAGACTGCGTGTAACAGGAACTACTACGGATGGTCGTTTGGCGAAGTCTATCACATCCCTTACTCATAGATGATATCCGAAATAGTCTGTGCTGAACACGCCAACTCCGGCAGAAGGTACTGTCCTGCTGTTTCGCTCAAAAAAGGTCAAGCGTTACCGTCCACTCGCCTTTATACGAAGCGGGGGCAGTCGTCGTCGTCCAGGTTTCGCGTGAAAATGTATCCAATCGAGTAGCATCAACAATAAATTAACAGTCTGCGTATGCCGATAAAACATGAATTAGAAACTTTTCCTTCGAAAGGTAGGGCAGCATTCGGTGATTAATCGGTTTATTTACGAAGGGAGAGCGTAATTACACGTGATATCAGTGAATATAGCAGTATTATCATTCTTAGTAGCGTCCATTGGCGAGCTGTATCATTACCTGAACAATTAGTAAGGCTACTGAGAACTGTTATAGGGTGATAGTTAAATTTTGAAAAAGTAATATAGCAATGACAAATTCCATTGTGAATGTGGAACTAATTTAATTGCTAATATGAGTACGAATGCGTCTAGACATTGTTAGGAAGCGTGTTACTAACCAACTCAATAAACCAAGTAAAAGGTGTGAACTATTATCTTTTAGAAGTAAACTTTTTCACTTTCAACTGAAGAACTTTAATATTCGTAAATAAAAGAGATACGTCTTCGCTTTCGCTCTGCTGTAAATTGTCATTTACGGAACCTTTCACAAGAGAAACGAAGCTAAAGCGGCAATTTTGTTTGGATGCCAAATACATTATCTCATCAAAAGATTCCCGAAACGTGTTAGTGGATATTAATGCATGGTGTCTATAACCTTCGCTTATATGACTGAACTCTACTGGGGATGCTTGCAGTGAAGTTCGTGAGTGTTCGTGGAGGAACGGCAGCCCATTCTTCGCCAAAAGCAGAAACTAGAGAAGGCAGTTGTGTTGAACACTGGGTTTGAAGCGCAAACGACATCCTGACTCATCTCAAAGGTACTCCATCGGGGTCAGATCGGGACTCTGGGCAGGCCTCACAGATTCTGCTTTTTTTTTGGGGGGGGGGGGGGGGGGTTGCATTGTCATACTCATACAATCATCGTCTCCGAACTGTTACTCCACTGTACACAATAAACAAGGTGTAGAATGTATTAATATTCTTCTGCAGTTCTACATCACACTTAATCGCCTGCCAGAGGGTTCATCGAACCATATTCACAGTAATTCTCTATTATTCCACTCTCTAACAGGGCGCGGAAAAAACGAACGCCTATATCTTTCCTTGGGAGCTTTGATTTCCCTTATTTTATTATTACGGTCGTTTCACCCCGCGTAGGTAGGCTTCCACAAAATACAAGGGTTGGGAATTTAATAGTGCCAACTATTTATTTATAGCTCGTACAAAATAGATACGTGTTTCAAAGTTTTACTGACCTTCAAAGTACTTACCAGCATTGTGTATAACCCGTTGCCAGTGATGTGTAAGTCGTAGGATACTCTTAGCAGTACCAGTTGTGTTGCTACTTCGAGCGGCACGGTCTATTACTCGACGAATTTGTAGCAGTTCTGAAGCGAATGCCGTGAAGTGTTTCCTTCAGTTTAGAAATCGAGTTGAACTTACGAGGGCTTGTGTCAGGGGAGTGCAGTGGATAGTGTAGCTCTCAGCAGTCCCATCAGTCAAGCAATTCGGTAACAGCTTGCACTGTACGTACTTTAGCATTGTCGTGCAAAATGATGGTCAGGTCCTGCAGAAAGTGTCATCATTTCTGTCTCTATGCTGTTCATTTTTGGAACACAACCTACGAGCAGCTTAGTGACAGAAATGATGACACTTTCTGCAGGACCTGACCATCATTTTGCACGACAATGCTCAAGCACGTACAGTGCTAGCTGTTACCGATTTGTTTGTCTCATGGAGCTGGTAAGTGCTATACCACCTACTGCACTTCCCTGACATACGTCCTCGTAAGTTCAACTGGTCTTACATTAAATCAGTAAGTGGCTCGAAACATCATGTCCAGACACTCCGGGATGATGATGGCATTGAAACAGAGGATGACAAGCGTAAAGCTGAAATACTAAACACCTTTTTCCAAAGCTGTTTCACAGAGGAAGACCGCACTGCAGTTCCTTCTCTAAATCCTCGCACCAACGAAAAAATGGCTGACATCGAAATAAGTGTCCAAGGAATAGAAAAGCAACTGGAATCACTCAACAGAGGGAAGTCCACTGGACCTGACGGGAAACCAATTCGATTCTACACAGAGTACGCGAAAGAACTTGCCCCCCTTCTAACAGCCGTGTACCGCAAGTCTCTAGAGGAACAGAAGGTTCCAAATGATTGGAAAACAGCACAGGTAGTCCCAGTCTTCAAGAAGGGTCGTCGAGCAGATGCGCAAAACTATAGACCTATATCTCTGACGTCGATCTGTTGTAGAATTTTAGAACATGTGTTTTGCTCGAGTATCATGTCGTTTTTGGAAACTCAGAATCTACTATGTAGGAATCAACATGGATTCCGGAAACAGCGATCGTGTGAAACCCAACTCGCTTTATTTGTTCACGAGACCCAGAAAATATTAGATACAGGCTCCCAGGTAGATGCTATTTTTCTTGACTTCCGGAAGGCGTTCGATACAGTTCCGCACTGTCGCCTGATAAACAAAGTAAGAGCCTACGGAATATCAGACCAGCTGTGTGGCTGAATTGAAGAGTTTTTAGCAAACAGAACACAGCATGTTGTTATCAACGGAGAGACGTCTACAGACATTAAAGTAACCTCTGGCGTGTCACAGGGGAGTGTTATGGGACCATTGCTTTTCACAATATATATAAATGACCTAGTAGATAGTGTCGGAAGTTCCATGCGGCTTTTCGCGGATGATGCTGTAGTATACAGAGAAGTTGCAGCATTAGAAAATTGTAGCGAAATGCAGGAAGATCTGCAGCGGATAGGCACTTGGTGCAGGGAGTGGCAACTGACCCTTAACGTAGACAAATGTAATGTATTGCGAATACATAGAAAGAAGGATCCTTTATTATATGATTATATGATAGCGGAACAAACACTGGTAGCAGTTACTTCTGTAAAATATCTGGGAGTATGCGTGCGGAACGATTTGAAGTGGAATGATCATATAAAATTAATTGTTGGTAAGGTGGGTACCAGGTTGAGATTCATTGGGAGAGTCCTTAGAAAATGTGGTCCATCAACAAAGGAGGTGGCTTACAAAACACTCGTTCAACCTATACTTGAGTATTGCTCATCAGTGTGGGATCCGTACCAGATCGGGTTGACGGAGGAGATAGAGAAGATCCAAAGAAGAGCGGCGCGTTTCGTCACAGGGTTATTTGGTAACCGTGATAGCGTTACGGAGATGTTTAACAAACTCAAGTGGCAGACTCTGCAAGAGAGGCGCTCTGCATCGCGTTGTAGCTTGCTCGCCAGGTTTCGAGAGGGTGCGTTTCTGGATGAGGTATCGAATATATTGCTTCCCCCTACTTATACCTCCCGAGGAGATCACGAATGTAAAGTTAGAGAGATTAGAGCGCGCACAGAGGCTTTCAGACAGTCGTTCTTCCCGCGAACCATACGCGACTGGAACAGGAAAGGGAGGTAATGACAGTGGCACGTAAAGTGCCCTCCGCCAAACACCGTTGGGTGGCTTGCGGAGTATAAATGTAGATGTAGATTTAAGAGTATCCTACGACTTCCACATCGCCGGCAACGGGCTATACACAATGCTGGTGACTACTTTGAAGGTCAGTAAAACTTTGAAACACGTATCTATTTTGTACGAGCTGTAAATAAATAGTTGCCACTATTAAAGTTCCAATCGTTGTATTTTCGCATTCTGAGGAGAAAGTTGGTGACTGAAATTTCGTGAGAAGATTCCGCCGCAACGGAAAACTCCTTTGTTTTAATGGTGTCCATCCCAATCCTGTATCATGTCCGTGAGACATTCTCCCCTAATTTCACGATAATACAAAACGTGCTACTCTTCGTTGAACTTTCTCGATATACTCCTTCAAAATCCTATCTGGTAAAGATCCCAGATAACGCAGTTAGTACTCCATAGGAGGGCGGACAAGCGTACTGCAGGCACTGTCTTTAGTAGATCTGTTACATTTTGTAAGTGTTCTGCCAATAAAACGCAACCTTTGGTTTGCTTTACCTACATGTTCCGCGCGTTCTCTCCAGTTTAAAGTTGTTCGTAATTGTAATTCCTCGGTATTTAGTTGAATTTACAGCCTTTAGACTAGACTGATTTATCGTGTATCCCAAGTTTAACAGAATTCTTTAAGCACTCATATGGATGACCTCACAATTTTCGTTATTTAGGGTCAACTGCCAATTCTCGCACTATTCAGATATCTTTTCTAAATCTTTTGTAATTTGTTTTCATCTTCTGATGACTTTATTAGTCGATAAACAACAGCGTCATCTGCAAGCAACCTACGACGGCTGCTCAGATTGTCTCCCAAATCGTTTATATAGATAAGGAACAGCAGAGGGCCTATAACACTATCTTGGGGAGCGCCAGGAATCATCCCTATTTTACTCGATGACTTTCCGTCAATTACTACGACTGTGACCTCTCTGACAGAAAAGCACGAATCCAGTCACATAACTGAGACGATATTCCATAAGCAAGCGATTTCACCACAAGCCGCCTGTGTGGTACAGTGTCAAAAGCCTTTTGGAAATCTAGAAATACGGAATCAATTTGAAATGCTTGTCAATAGCACTCCACTTCGTGTATGTGTGTATAGAGCTAGTTGTGTTTAACAAGAACGATGTCCATGTTGACTGTGTGTCAATAGACCGTTCACTTCGAGGCAATTCGTAACGTTCGAGCAGAGTTGGTGTTTTCTTAAGCGCAGTAATGGCCTCACACCCTAATAACGAGAAAAGACCTCGTACCATAACACCACTTCCTCCGTTCTTCACTGTTAGCGCTAACACGATGGTGGGTAACGTTCTCCGGGCATCCGTCAAACCCAAAACCTCACATCGGATCCCGCAAAGTATAGCATGATGCACTTTTAAATCAGTCGCGTCCAGTCACGCACCCCAAGCGTCGCTTAGCAGTCACTACAGAAATGCCTGGCTCATGAGATGCTCGATCATTGTACACATGGTTTTTCAAATTAAATGGCTCCAAGCACTATGGGACTTAACATCTGAAGTCATCAGTCCCCTAGGACTTAGAACTACTTAAACCTAACAGACCTAAGGACATCACACACATCCATGCCCGAGGCAGGATTCGAACCTGCGACCGCAGCAGCAGCGCGGTTTCAGACTGAAGCGCTCGGCCACAACGGCCGGCACACATTGCTTTTAACCCCCTATATACAGTGACAGGGAAATAGACTGCCGGTAACACTTTCTAACGCACTATTTATTTCATGATTTTAAACATGGGTGTGGCAGCAACTGTTAAAATTCTTCACAATAAAGGATGACAGCCAAAACCAGTTGCAGGATAAAATTTATTAAAATTCTTGACCAAGGTTTCGGTACATATAAATATACCTTCATCAGAAGTAAAACTACTAAAATTACATCATGTAATGGAGAATAATAAAAACAATTATGCCAAAGGCGTCGTCAGTAATTAAAACATCATCTCCATTTGTACAACATGTGTAATGAGCACAGGGTCAAAGCGAACAGTATTAGCAGCATTACTTCACTTATGAACTATTGAGTTCATAAGTGAAGTAATGCTGCTAATACTGTTCGCTTTGACCCTGTGCTCATTACACATGTTGTACAAATGGAGATGATGTTTTAATTACTGACGACGCCTTTGGCATAATTGTTTTTATTATTCTCCATTACATGATGTAATTTTAGTAGTTTTACTTCTGATGAAGGTATATTTATATGTACCGAAACCTTGGTCAAGAATTTTAATAAATTTTATCCTGCAACTGGTTTTGGCTGTCATCCTTTATTGTGAAGCACTATTTATTCCTTCTGCCGATTGTAATCTTTTTCCTCAACCATCCTCCTCAATGCTCGACGGTCTTTGTGATCAGGTCTGTGTTGTCTTGGCTTATCTGTGATTGATTCCTAGCATTCCATTTTATAATCACATCATCTGCAAACGACATGGGCAGCTTCAAAAGGTTTGAAATATCCCTGATGGATCTGTTACTCAGGTGGCATCTAATGATTACCAGTTCACATTGTCACTGAGTTCCCCTGAGAGAACCATTCTGCTGTTACTCCTGTTTACTGACTGTGTATGTTCAACTATTGGTTGTAGCCTTCAGAGAAGGAGCCCTGTAAATCCTCACGCGATTGCTTTTGTCTCTTCCTTTGCTCAGAACATTCGTTTCCCGTGAGGCACCACAGAAGCTCAACTGCGTTTTATATCTGGAGCAACGTATCAAATCATCTTTAGTAAACACTCTGTTAGTAGATTTTGATGACTCTTGCTGCAGCCTAACTAAACTGTTGATGATCGAAAAGTATGTCGCATACAGATACGGCACGTGAATTAGTTCTTTAATAACGCGAGGGGCTTCGTTCCTCTTTTGTCAGACCTCCTGCATCGCACCTCTAGTATTGGCAAAACATTTTTTTCTGCAGAAATGGTGGCAGTAGGATTATTAGATTTTTTTCTGTCGTTTGAATAACGTAATGGTGATGAGGTCCCATACTCCGAAGAGCGTTTGGGGACGATGCGGGAGACCCACACCGCCGAACTAGCCAAGGTCCTAATAGAGGTGGTTTTCCATTGCCTTCCTCCGACCGTAATGGGGACGAATGATGATGATGATGATGATGATGAAGACGCCACAACAACACCCAGTCATCTCGAGGCAGGGAAAATTCCTGACCCCGCCGGGAATCCAACACGGGACCCCGTGCGCGAGAAGCGAGAACGCTGCCGCAAGACAACGAGCTGCTGACTGAATAACATAATTGGGTGTGAAAATGGATGTTCACTCCCACCACTGCTGCATCGACAGGCTACCAACAAATTTCAGATAATCAATGAGACGTTAAACAATATTGTAAAACGATTAGAATAGGCATCATGTGAAGGAGAGCAAGAGACTTCTTAACTTCGCTTTTATGAGATCAACAAAAGTGTGTAAACCGACTGCCAGAAGCACCCGTCAGCAGAGATGTAGGTTTGTACTCACCACTAGGACGTCGACAACTAGGAATCAGATACCGCTTCCCAGCGACCTCGTAGTCAGTATCACTGGCGTTTTTACGCACGTATCGGGGAATCTGACTGATACCACGACGCGAAGGTCAGCTCTTGTACTCATATCTTTCAAGGTTGCTCAGCAATCACAGATTCCTGGCGTATCAGGCGCTCATCAGATTATAAATATTCAAATTTTCATACGCCCATTATGCTGCAACCAGAAAAATGCCACCGCCAGTGAGCAATTAAACGTACACTAATTACAGTTTTGGTTTTAGAGAGAATGTGGCAGAACAGTCGGCCTCTCGTTCTGAACAAAGGAATGAACTCGACCAGCGCTGGACGAAAACTGGTAACTGCGCATCGGGCACCGTATCCTGCGCGACCTATACTTGTGGCGTGAATTCATGCGCCACGAGCCAGAGAGCACAAGAAATATGGGCCCTGCAACGAACTTGTGACATTACACGAGTCACCTTGTCTGTCATACTTCGCAAACATTTGGGTCCCTTCAGAGTCCATGTGCAGTCAATATGTCTATGGAAATGGAAACGAGCGTTTGGCGTCATTGGCTGGGAGGCCCCTTACGGGGCAGGTCCGGCCGCCTTGGTACAGGTCTTATTACATTCGACGCCACAATGGGCGACCTGCGCGCCGGATGGGGATGAAATGATGATGAACACAACATAACACCCAGTCCCTGAGTGGAGAAAATCTCCGACCCAGCCAGGAATCGAACCCGAGCCCGTAGGACGGCAATCCATAGCGCTGACCACTCAGCTATCGGGGCGGACAATATGTCTATGAAAAGGTTGCAAAATGGCTCTAAGCAGTATGGCACTTAACATCTGAAGTCATCAGTCCCCTAGACTTACAAGGGAACCTCCCCATCGCACCCCCCTCAGATGTAGTTATAAGTTGGCACAGTGGATAGGCCTCGAAAAACTGAACACAGATCAATCGAGAAAACAGGAAGAAGTTGTGTGGAAGTATGAAAAAATAAGCAAAATATATATACTGAGTAGTCCATGCGCAAGATAGGCAAAATCAAGGATAATGTAAGCATAGGTGCGTCGTGGTCTCGTGGTTAGCGTGAGCAGCTGCAGAACGAGAGGTCTTTGGTTCAAGTCTTCCCTCGAGTGATAAGTTTATTTGCGTAAAGTTTTGATCTGTCCGTACGTTCATTGACGTCTCTGTTCACTGTAATACGTTTAGTGTGTGTTTTGCGACCCCACCGCAAAACCGTGTGATTAGTGACGAAAGGACGTGCCTCTTCAATGGGAACCGAAAACATTTGATCGCAAGGTCATAGGTCAACCGATTCCTCCACAGGAAAACACGTTTGATATATTCTATACGACACTGGTGATGGCATGTGCGTCACATGACAGGAATATATTTGTCGACCCACCTAACTTGTACACTTGGCGAATGGGTAAAAAAATTCTTCTACCTTTCCCGATTTAGGTTTTCTTGTGGATGTGATAATCACTCCCAAAAAAGTGATGAAAACATAAGAGATTGTTACATAAACTGAAAACAAAAACTTAAAATTTCCACTCGAGGGAAGACTTGAACCAAGTACCTCTCGTTCCGCATCTGCTCACGCTAACTTTTTTTTTTAATTACTAGTCATAACATTCCACAGTAGTACATAATTTTCAACTGACATTTAAAAGTAATAAAACAAACTAAAATTAATTACAGGCTAACCACACGACCACGGCGCTCCTGAGGTCACCTTGTCCTAGATGTTGCTTATAGTGAGTGCTCATGGACTACTCAGTTTGAATATTTTGCTTATTTTTTCATAGTTCCACACAACTTCTTCCTGTTTTCTCGATTCATCTGTGTTCAGTTTTTCAAGGTCTATCCACTCTGCCAACTTAGAATTAAATCTGAGTGGGGTGCGATGGGGAGGTTCCCTTGTTAGAACTACCTAAACCTAACTAACCTAAGGACATCACACTCATCCATGCCCAAGGCAGGATTCGAACCTGCGACTGTAGCAGCAGCGCTGCTCCGGACTGAGGCGCCTAGAACCGCTCGGCCACAGCGGCCGGCTGAAAAGGTTGCACTAAAGGCCTTAACTTTGTCGTGTGGTATCGAGAGCTTGCAGGCATTTAAATGAGCAATTAAGAATGAATAAACTCATGTGAAGTAGTAACCCATTCCCTACTGTAGACGGCTGCTGGCCCCCTTAAGACCTGCAGTGTCACGTGCTGTGACATACAAGCCACGGCCTTCTTTCTCGTGGGCCTCGCCACAACCAGGGCCCGGGACTGTAGCCAGGCGCGTAGCACTATAGGCCTTATGGGTGCCAGCAGCTGTCGCCAGTGGTGAGCAAGTAACTAATTTGGACAAAGGAAATGACAACTTCAGAGACTTTACTGGTCTCATACAGATATGATTTTTTTATGTAGATAGACTCGCTGCTTCAATCTATATACATAAAAAATCATATCTGTATGAGAAGTTTTTTGAGACCAGTAAAGTGTGTGAAATTTTGTTATTTCATTTGTGTAAGTACTTGCATCTGTGTTTCAAGCTGGATCTCCCATTTACGTTCGATGCTTAGGTGCTGTTCCAGAACAGGGAGAGCCTTGGAAATTCTGTTCGTGTGTAAGGGGGAATTTAAAGTAGACTGGGGCAGCACTGAGATTTGGATCTCAGGACGGAGGCATGTCAGAGTAATCCGTGCAGTTCTGTAAACCGCTGTGTGCCGAGGAAGCTTAGTGGCCAACACACCTGCCTACTAAGAAGGAACATGGGTTCGTTTCCTGTCCTTGGTACAAATATTTTGGACAACTTCGTAGCTGCATGGTTAAATACACTCACGCTCTCGACAACATATGATAAAGGTAAGAACTTTAGTGTGTGCGTCATTTCGTCGACATACCGATATCCCACCTGGCCTCGGACAGAGCCCTGCATTTGCAAAGTGTGTCGGACAAGGCAACTAGTGTGGCGTCGCAAGTTCGTTATGGGGCCAGCATTTCTTGCGGTGTCCCACCACGTCTCCAGGAAGCGCAGGATTTAACGTCGCTTGTAACATGGTTCTGCAGCAAGTATACAGGGTGTTTCAAAAATGACCGGTATATTTGAAACGGCAATAAAAACTAAACGAGCAGCGATAGAAATACACCGTTTGTTGCAATATGCTTGGGACAACAGTACATTTTCAGGCAGACAAACTTTCGAAATTACAGTAGTTACAATTTTCAACAACAGATGGCGCTGCGGTCTTGGAAACTCTATAGTACGATATTTTCCACATATCCACCATGCGTAGCAATAATATGGCGTAGTCTCTGAATGAAATTACCCGAAACCTTTGACAACGTGTCTGGCGGAATGGCTTCACATGCAGATGAGATGTACTGCTTCAGCTGTTCAATTGTTTCTGGTTTCTGGCGGTACACCTGGTCTTTCAAGTGTCCCCACAGAAAGAAGTCACAGGGGTTCATGTCTGGCGAATAGGGAGGCCAATCCACGCCGCCTCCTGTATGTTTCGGATAGCCCAAAGCAATCACACGATCATCGAAATATTCATTCAGGAAATTAAAGACGTCGGCCGTGCGATGTGGCCGGGCACCATCTTGCATAAACCACGAGGTGTTCGAAGTGTCGTCTAAGGCAGTTTGTACCGCCACAAATTCACGAAGAATGTCCAGATAGCGTGATGCAGTAATCGTTTCGGATCTGAAAAATGGGCCAATGACTCCTTTGGAAGAAATGGCGGCCCAGACCAGTACTTTTTGAGGATGCAGGGATGATGGGACTGCAACATGGGGCTTTTCGGTTCCCCATATGCGCCAGTTCTGTTTATTGACGAAGCCGTCCAGGTAAAAATAAGCTTCGTCAGTAAACCAAATGCTGCCCACATGCATATAGCCGTCATCAATCCTGTGCACTATATCGTTAGCGAATGTGTCTCGTGCAGCAATGGTAGCGGCGCTGAGGGGTTGCCGCGTTTGAATTTTGTATGGATAGAGGTGTAAACTCTGGCGCATGAGACGATACGTGGACGTTGGCGTCATTTGGACCACAGCTGTTGGATCACCTGCTGCACTAGCTGCGCGTTGCCCTCTGTGGTTGCCGTACGCGGTCGCCCTACCTTTCCAGCACGTTCATCCGTCACGTTCATCCGTCACGTTCCCAGTCCGTTGAAATTTTTCAAACAGATCCTTTATTGTATCGCTTTTCGGTCCTTTGGTTACATTAAACCTCCGTTGAAAACTTCGTCTTGTTGCAACAACACTGTGTTCTAGGCGGTGGAATTCCAACACCAGAAAAATCCTCTGTTCTAAGGAATAAACCATGTTGTCTACAGCACACTTGCACGTTGTGAACAGCACACGCTTACAGCAGAAAGACGACGTACAGAATGGCGCACCCACAGACTGCGTTGTCTTCTATATCTTTCACATGACTTGCAGCGCCATCTGTTGTTGAAAATTGTAACTGCTGTAATTTCGAAAGTTTGTCCGCCTGAAAATGTACTGTTGTCCCAAGCATATTGCAACAAACGGTGTATTTCTATCGCTGCTCGTTTAGTTTTTATTGCCGTTTCAAATATACCGGTCATTTTTGAAACACCCTGTAACTTGTTTAAAGGACGTCCTATTCCACTTATGGCTGTAGAACTTTTTATTTTGCTGTTGTAACTTCGGCGTTACTCCATCGTTACGCATTTCCAAAATAATTTTTAATATCAAAATAAAAATTTCTGCAGTCATAGGCGGAATATGACGTCCTTTATACAATTAATACAGTATGTGGCCGACGCCATCTCACTATCCGTGTCGAGAGGCCTCCTATGCAAATGAACCCAGTTCCTGATTGCAGATAAGCGTCTTGCCTACACCATACCACACGGTCGAGCAAACGATATGTATGTCCTCTCGTCTGAGAGGCGTCATCGAAATTCTCAATGATGATCAATATATCCCTATACTGATTTAATTTTCGCGTGCTATTCACGAAATATCGACCAAAGCGAGCAGCAATAGCGAGGAAAAATAAACCGCACTCTCGATAGTCCACGGTCCCACCGCTGTGGAATTCCGACACGTGCTGGAAAACGTTTGTCCTCCTTACAAGAGACCTAACACGTTGTTCCCTCAAACAAACAACATGCAGACGCAGGTTCTGAACGAGAAATCAGCTGCGTAATCTGTCCCTAGGCACTCCTAACAGCATTGTGCAGCTTCATTGACCTCTTCCTCATTTGCATCAGAGTATGTAGTGCACTTAATGATAGCTGCATACTGCCTTTACGTTGTTTCAGTTCTAATAGTCAGCTTTTATTTTATTATATAAATCAGTCACATTTATGAACGAAACTGATTGAAACGTGTGCGTAAACCTACGCTAATCGTCTATAATCGTTTGCTTCGCCTGTATCCCTCTTGGCACAGAAAGAACATTAAAATGTTTTATTATTTCATGTAATGTTACGGGGAAAGTTCGCTAGTCAAATCTTTCTCAGCAATTTTTCATCATGGCACAAAATGCCTGTAGAATAGCACTGCTCCAAAGGAAAAAAAAAAAAAAAAAAAAAAACTTGCAGGTGTACAATTCATGTAACCTATTTTTATTTAGCTACGTGCTCTTACATCTGTCCTAGAAGTAAAATGATGTTAAGGCGGGTAGGACGTCAAACGCGCCGACTTGGAGCAGGAGAGGCACCACAGGACATTTTAATTTCCACTGTCTATACTTTTACAAATAAATTCATAAAACTGTCAGCATGACCAGGAAGGATTCAGGATTCACACTCATAGCAGTGAAAGTTCAAAAACATAACAAAATAATTTTTTTACTTGTGAAATTTCATCATTTATTCACTTGCTATCGGCTGCATTTGTTGCTATAGGTACACTTTTCTTTATAAGTAAGACAGATTCTTCGACGAATTTTGCACTGATTAAAATGGTTCAAATGGCTCTGAGCACTATGGGATTTAACTTCTGTGGTCATCAGGCCCCTAGGACTTAGAACTACTTAAACCTAAGCGCCTAGAACCGCTCGGCCACTCCGGCTGGCTGCACTGGCTATTAAACACATACTCTTTAATGCAAAACTGTGGAATTTTCCAAATTATTAAAAACTGTGGTAAAAACTGAGATAATTAACTACAAAATTTTAATTTTTTCTCAACATGAAGTTTAAAATGTAACAGCTCATTCGTTTTTTTCATAAATTAAATAAATTCTACAATTCTATACACCTGTAAGTATGGTTTGTATGCTGTGCAAAATTCATCGAAGAATATCTCTTACTTATGAAGAAAAGTATACCTGTAGCAAGAAATGCAGCCAATGCTTAAATTTTACACGTAAAAAGATTTATTTTGTTAGGTTTTTGAACTCCCACTTCTATGAATGTAAATTCTGAATCCTTCCTGGCCATGCTAAGAAAGTTTTATGAATTTATTTGCAAAGGTATAGACAGTGGAAATTAAATTTTTTATGTGGTGCCACGCCTGCTCGAAGTAGGCCCGTTTTACGTCCTACCTCCCATTAAGGAAATCCTTTGTGGATAAAGAGAAGCAGAAATCCAAAAGTACAATCGATATTTAACAGTATAGTACATTTTATTGCATTCACTTGTTGGTCTTAATCCCTTTTACACTGACAAGGAAGTGAAGCATCTAGAGGGGTAGGAGGAAACGAAACGACTTTTCACTTTTTCCGAGGGTATGTGATTTTATGTCAGTGATTACAAAATCGAGTCAAATTTACAACTAAGTAGGCTGTATAAGCCCATTTATCAGTAACGTAGCACCCCCTCGGGTCTGGATGTCTGCACTAATTCGGTTGGGAAGAGTGGTTGGTTGGTTGGTTTGGGGATTGAAGGGACCAGACTGCTACGGTGATCGGTCCCTTTTTCCAAATACTAAAAACACCCACAGAGAATAAAAACGATCAACAGATGAGAAGACAGACGACAAAGAACAAGAGAAACTTAGACAAAGACCAGACAAGACGAACTAAAATCACACAGAGTGTGACGGTGGTTGGCCGACCACAGAAACAAAAAAGGAAAAGCCAACCACCGAGAAACACATTAAAAAATCAGACTAAAATCGTAGGCCATAGGCCACAATCGACACAAAAACACACACACTTACATTAAGCGATAAAATCCCCCTGCCCGAATAAAACGCAAAACTAAGTCCGCTATGGCAGAGTCGTCAGTTAAAAGCGCAGGTAGCGTATCAGGCAGCGCAAAAGCCTGCCTGAGCACAGTTAAAAGGGGTCACTCCAACAGAATATGGGCCACCGTCAAGGACGCCCCACAACGACAAAGAGGTGGATCCGCACGACACAGTAAATAACTGCGCGTCAGCCGGGAGTGGCCAATGCGGAGCCGACAAACGACTACTGAGTCCCTGCGGTTGGCTCGCAGGGATGACCGCCACACAGCTGTCGTCTCCTTGACAGCCCGGAGTTTATTACGCATGGTCAGTTCGCGCCTTTCATCGGCCCATAAGGCTGTTCTATCCTCTCCTGAAGCAAGCTCGTCCATAAATGTTGTAACTGGTTCTTCATCACCGAGATACTGGCACTGGGGCAGGGTTGTCGTCCGAGCTGGTCCCACACTTGTTACATCATGGAGAGCTCTGAGGATGCTTCTGGTCAGAGGAGTGCCTCGACATCACGTAGACACTTCAGAGACATGCCGTGTGTGGACCAGCATTCTCCACCACAGTGTCGCATGAAAAGCAACATGTCCATGATACATATTTGTGCCATCAGAAGTCCCTCAGTCACTACCAGCCATGACCTGAAGTCAAACCTGATGAATCCCCAGATCATATGCCAGGAGAAACATCACTAACAGTGTAAAACCAGCCATACTCGTCTGAGAGGCAAGGAATATCAGCATAAACATTTCTTGCCTGCCACATTCATGGAAACAAAGCCAATATACAGGGACCTTGCAGATACAAAATTACTTAGTAAATGTCTACATAGCCGTACACAAAACCCTAATCAGAGTTTCAACAGCTGCATGTGACAACGAGTACCAAAAACAATGTGTTGGATGGACAGTACTCAAAATGGGTGTGATGGATGCTGTCATCTGTTTCAACGATGGTGTAATCAGCAGCACAAAAGTAATGGACAAATTACGCATCCAGCCAGGAAATACTACGAGAACTGCCCTGAGTGCCATAGATCGTCACCAGCTAGTTAAAGCAGAAAGGGCTGTGGAAGCCACCACTAAAGAGTCCAGAGTAAGGAAAAGGCTCCTGAAGAAATCTACAGAGGATAAAGAAGCGGCTGACCGGCAAGATTATGCTGCTGGAATGTTCTGAAAGAGACATACGGTGAGTCAAAAAACACTGAACATTCTTTTGTCATTTCCTCGAAACTACATTTTCAGAACATTACTTACTTATAACTTCACAACGGTTTTATCCATGTCCACCAAATTTCTCTCAAGTGAAGAATGGGATAGTATCTTTGTATTATACCTAATACATCGAAGAAATGATCTACGTTTGTCATTCTGTATATAATTTTAGCGGCATTTTTAGACAAAATAGTAATGTGGTGTAATAAGGGTTTTTCTGTTTCCTCAGATATACTCCAAACTACAAAACGGGGGAGGGGGGGGGGGCATAATCTGTTCCTATGAATGTTGACAGCAGCCTGCCACAGTTTGAATGCTATTACACTGATGATGGACCAGAAAATGGCACCAGAATGGGAACGTGTATCATAAAAACATGTATTAGGCAAAATACTGTAATTCTTAAACTATAACAGATATTTCAATATATTTTCTTTTATAGTTTGAGTTAATGTCGTTCATTTTTGGTAAAAAACAAAGCTTCCTCCGCATTGTAGATCAAGGGTAATGTGCACTGAGAGCGATGTATAAACACGCAGCCCCTTCACGTCCAGGTCCCCTTAAGACATGAGGGAATGACTTCCATGATACTAGAGGGAGCTGTAGAGGGTAAAAACTGTAGTGGAAGCCAGAGATTGGAATACATCCAGCAAATAATTGAGGACGCAGGTTGCAAGTGCTACTCTGAGATAAAGAGGTTGGCACAGGAGAGGAATTCATGACAGGCCGCATCAAACCAGTCAGAAGACTGATGGAGGGGGCGGGGGGGGGGGGGGGGGGGAAGAGATGGACAGTCTAGCGAGCGAGTAGAGTGGCGGTCATAACAACTGACACACACAGATGGCGGAACACAGGGGCTTCCCTCATGGAGTGCGTGTCTAGAGTCACTACACAGAGGGTCCACCACACAGCGAGAAGACATATGCCAAAAATGCAAGCACTGAAAGGACATCATGGGTGGGGAGACATAGGCTTCATGTCACATCTGTAGCACATAACCCTGACTTCCTCTGGGAGGGTATCTCCCTCGAAGTCCAAAATGAAGGTACGGTTGCCTTTACTACCCTTCTGCACATGTCAAACAAAATGAATACCTCATCACTCCAGATTAGCTGGGAGTTCCTCAACAGTTTTAGGATGAGGTCCCAATGAAAATTCACTCGATGGACGATATTCGGAGAATGGTGAGGGGTAACAGACACTGAGATGGTCACAAGCATGAAGAGCTGCAGATTAGGCAGCAGAAGCAGCTTTGATTAACAGATAGCCCAACCATGTCTTATTGAGAGACTCCATTTCACCAAAATTGTCTCAATATTCTACACAAAAACAATGGCTTTGTTGTGATGAGTGTGTCAGTGTCTGTCCCTTTACAGATGAGGTAGCGAGGAAAGTATTTCGTCCCAAGACAGCAAGCCTGGCTCTCCTCCAAGGCCCAGGGGATGGCCAGAGAAGGGAGGCTGCTGGGTCATATGAAGAAGCTTTCAATGAACATTTACTATTCCAAGAGACAGCCATTTGAGGACGGCTATATTTTTGCAGCTTGATACGCTTCATGTGCCAAGCATCCACCCTCATGCCATTCACTCCAACCAGGGCTGTCTCCACGGGTGCCACCCAGCCATACCAAGGGCGGCATGGTGGCTGTTGCCGGGAATTCCGATGCTCCAGGAAGACAAGCAACCACTCCTTGGCATGCATGGAGAGGGAACAGCTCAGGTATCAGTAATGTGATCCCTGTATTGTCAGGGGGCTCAGCCAGAGGGATGAAGGGGGGCTATGGTGGGGAAGAAAGAGGGGAAGGTGGAAGAGAAATTCACACTGTAGACGCTAGGGAGGGAGTTCTTCCCCAAATGGCCCACACTAAAACAAGAAAATTTACAAGTAGAGGTCAAATGCCAAGTGGGACCTAAACGCCAAAAAGGATGAAAGAGAACAGCGAGGAGAAACAAAATTGCAAGCCATACAGGGAACCATGTGGACAGCCAGGTCGACATAAATCAGAACACCAAGAGAGGAGAAGGAGGGGGCAGCAAGGAAGGAATGAGGAAAGGGAGAGAGGGAGGGACACAATGAAGGAAATGCAGCCAGGGAAGGAAGAATAGGCTGCAATAGCTAGGGGCCCCGTGTGCACCGTGCACAAACTCGCAAAAGAACCGTGAGCCCTTTGAGAGGGGGGCGGGGGGGGTCTATAATTTGAGTTAAATTATTAACTACACTTTTAAATGATCCTTTTCTTGCAGGTTTTATTCAGCAAATCGAGATTTTGGCTAGTGCCTAGCCATTATCAATGCTCCATTTCATAGTATCAGTACATGTTCTAGTATGATGTCAGTACCCTGTTGTTCGTGCATCTGTCTCAGCTCTTTCACGACTACTGTATAAGTATACAGTGGTCTTGACAAAACTGTGACGGATGCCTAAAGAACAGGGGACTGACTTATTACAACATGTATTGATACTATGAAATGGTGCCTTGATAATGGCTAGGTACTAGCCAAAATCTAGATTTGCCAAATGCAACCTGCAAGAAGAAGACGACTGATTGTTGTGCTCTATTGTTTTAAAGTCACATTACAGTCGTTGAATGCACTGACATTCCTAAGGGAAGGTAATCTGATGAACTCCACTTTTGTAAATGTACTTTAGTACAGAAATTACACCTTCACTCATCAACTCATTGCAAAAGTAACCCAAGGAGGAGGCTACACAAGATTTTAATACTTTAGCTGAAATACCAACACAGCCAGAAGAGTTACTGATTTTAGTCCCCTAATAGTGTTTGTGATCTGTCTAACAGATGAAATGGCAAAACTAAGTCTGGTGGCAGGATATGCAATACATTCTAAATAAATGTAATGGCTCTGCCTTTAAGAACCTTTTCTTGTCTGTCTTCCTCTATTGTTGGGAAGAATTCACTGTATTTCATGGTCAATAATTGTAATTTAACAGCATCTTCCCAATACTGCTGTCATCAAGGGAATGAATATAGTCTGCTTTGCTGAGTTTATTCATTTAGTGCCAAATAACGCTCCAAATTGTCTTTGTCTCATTCTTGGTATTGTGTATTTTTTGTTCATAGCACATCTCTTTTTGCCTTTTGGATGACAGTGACAAAAATAGTAATTATGCTTGCAGTGTTGTTTACAATTAATCCTCTGTATTAAGTAAAACTCTCTATTTGTAGCACAAGATATTTTGACCCTAGATGTTAACCACTGTAATTGTCCCTGACCTATGTGAAAGAAAACATTCAGAGTATTGAAACTTCCTGGCAGATTAAAACTGTGTGCCACACTGAGACTCAGACTCAGGATCTTTGCCTTTCAAGGGCAAATGCTCTACCAACTGAGCTACCCAAGCACGATTCACGACCGGACCTCACAGCTTCAGTTCTACCAGAAGAGCTTCAGTGAAGTTGGAAGGGAGGAGACAAGGTACTGGTAGAATTGAAAATGTGAGAACGGGCCGTGAGTCGTGCTTGGGTAGCTCAGTTGGTAGAGTATTTGCCTGTGAAAGGCAAAGATCCTGAGTTTGAGTCTTGATTCAGCACACTGTTTTAATCTGCCAGGAAGTCTCATATCAGCGCATACTCTGCTGCAGAGTGAAAATCTCATTCTGGTTTCAGAGTGTTGTAAAAATACGTTTAAAAAAATTGAATCTCTGAGACAGTTGGTTTTTTAAATAAATTAGCAGTTCTGTTGCACTATGTTCCTCTGTCTTTCTTTGGAATGTTACTGTGTGAATCCAACAAAAACTGGAAATGGCCATCACTAACTCGAGGCATTTTTCCAGAGAAACTGAAATATTATGATGTTAAATCCCTCTGTAATAAAGGTGATAGGAGGGATCTCAGTAACTACCAATTTGTTTCACTACTGATGTTATTTTCCAATTTTTTGAGAAGGTGATGCATTCAAGACTAAATATTTCTTCTGAGCAACAAGAACATCCTCAGTAAATCACAGTTTGTACTTCAGAAGAGTTACTCTACTTAGAATGCCATTAACACAGTCACTCACCAAATTTTACAAGCATTAACTAACAAAATAGCACCAGTTGGTGTTCTCTGTGACCTGCGTAAGGCATTTTATTGTGTAGCAAACAATGTTCCCCTAGTTAAACTGAGATTTTATGGGATTGATGGTACAGCCAAGCAATGGATAGTGTCATCTGACCAAAGAAATGCAGAAACTTATACTTAATAATTCAACCTATGTAGTCTGGGAACATTATTCTGGCTGGGGAGAAATCTCACATCGGGTTCCCTGGGGCTCAATTTTAGGTTCGCTATTGTTCCTCATATACTTAAATGATTTTCCATCCATTATACAACAAGCAGAATTAGTTCTTTCTGTGTGTGATTAGTATTGTAATCAATCCAAGCATACAAACAGCAACAGACAAAATGATAAAACTACATTCTTAAAAGAATCATTTGACTTGTTTTCTTAGAATGGTCTCACACTCAGTTTTTAGGAAATGCAACATATTCAGTTCTACACATCTAGAGGCACTGCACCAATGATAAGTGTAACACATGGTGGGTAAACAGTAAATAAGGCAGAAACTTCAACATTCTTACGTGTCCACACTGATGAGGATTTAAATTGGAAAAAGCACATTTTGGAACTCTTACAACAACTTAGTTCAGCCAAATTTGCAGTTAGAATCACTGCAAACCTTTGAAACACACAAATCAGTAAGCTGACATACTGTGGATATTTTCATTTAATAACTTCATATGGAGTAATTTTTCCGGGATAACTTACCTTTAAGAAAGGAAGTATTCATGCTCAAAAATCGGCTCTAAGAATAATGTGTGGTGCTCAACCATGATCATTTTGTGGACATCTCTAAGGAATTGGACATCCTGGCTTCTGCTTTACAGCATAAACAATCCACTGCAGTTCAAAAGGAACAATGATGCATCCACATTTATAAAATAATTTGTATGTGAATAAAAAAGTCTCATTCCAAATTCTACCAATTTATTGTGCAAGTGATCCATGGAACATGAAGCTAACTGACTAAGTGCTCTCGACAACACTACATACCTGATAAACAAATGATGAATTAACCAAATACAATAATTTGTGAGTTATTTCAAAGTTCCATTAATACTATCTCCAAATATTTCCATGCAGTCCAAAAGAATTCCTGTTGGGATCTGTAATTGTTAGAACTAGTGTATTTCATGTTTTTAAATCTGTTACTGAAGCACAGCACTTGGAGCAGTTGATTTCAGTACTCATTAAGGTAGTTCATTCCACCTTTGTGTATTCAGCCACTCCCACTTTCCCTATATGAGGCCAGCAATAGTATGATAACAGTTTTTCCCAGTATACAGAGTATTCCACAATATTTTGGAATTCCAGCTAAATGATATCGACACCTTGACTTGACGTTTTGCCTAATAACAAATCCATCTTCAGGTGAATTTTATTACTTCATTACTAGGGCATGTTGATTCGTTTGTACCATACACTGGCATGGTGCCGCATTCTATATCCTAAACCTATTTTTTTATCGACAGTAAATATGTTCAAGAAATTGATGGAATTGCCAAGGGCATTTCCCTGTGCCTTCTGGTAGGAAATACCCTGATGAGCCAAAACATTATATAGCTAGTTGGTACACCTTTGGAATGCAACACAGCGCTGGCTGGGGTGGCCGAGTGGTTCTAGGCGCTACAGTCTGGAACCGCGTGACCACTACGGTTGCAGGTTCGAATCCTGCCTCGAGCATGGATGTGGGTGATGTCCTTAGGTTAGTTAGGTTTAAGTAGTTCTAAGTTCTAGGGGACTGATGACCTCAGAAGTTAAGTCCCATAGGGCTCTGAGCCATTTGAACCATTTTGCAACACAGCAGTGATTCTGTGTGGCATGGATTGAACAAGTCCTTGGTAGGTTTTTAGAGGTATGTGGCACCAAATGTCTATGCACAGGTCATGCAATTTCCATAATTCATGGGTCAGCACTTTGTGCACATGGATATAGTGTCTAGCAGCAGTCCATCAGGTTGAGATCAGGCAGATTTGACAGCCATGACATCAACAAGAGTTCACTATTATTATTCTCAAACCACCGCATCACGATTTTCACCTTGTAATAAGCCTAGTTATCTTACTAGAAGATGTCGATGCTGTCATGCTGCTATCGATTACAACCACAGATTCCACCAAAGCCCAGGTGAATGTCTCTGATAGCATAATACTGCACTCACCAGCCTGCTTGCATGGCATATCCAGACAGCCATCAACCTGGTGTAACAAGAAACGTGGTTCATCTGACCAGGTAATGCATTTCAATTGATGTCGATGACACAGTGCCCACAGCAGTCATAATTGATGAGGTAACTGATGATGTCATTGAGACAATATGGAGATACATAAAGACCATCTGCTACAGAACGCCAAGTACATCAAACTTTATCATGATTAACGAAGAGGGTAAACCTCCTACCTCCACTTTTATGATTAGGCATTGCCGTCCAACACTTAGTTGCCTACTACGGTTTCACTGTCCTTCAACCACTTTCAGTAGTTGCTCATGACAGCAACATGTGAACAGCTGACCAGTTTTGCCATTTCAGAGATGTTTATTCCTAGGAACCAGGCCATAATAATCTGTAAGTTGTCAAAGACACTCATGTTAGTAGATTTCCTCATTTGTCACCCAAATGATTGCTAGAATGATTCCCCACTCATCTCTGCTCCACTTAAATATTCTCCTTAGTGCATCACATGCCCAAAACACACCTTCAGGCAGCACCCAATCTTGCACTGGGCAATAATCATAATATTTTGGTTCATCAGCATGGGCTTTATGGAATACATTAAAGAGAGGCCAGTTGAGTCATTATAAATTAAACCATATTCAAGGTTTGTAGGTGAAACGTTTCTAGAAAAGCTTCATGGTGACAAAAATATATTCTGATTTTTACATCTGCATTTAACTCACATCAATAACCAGTTTGTAGTGGATGTTGAAAAAGATGGTTATCTACCTTTACTGGACAATTTATCAGAAAGCAGAGGATTTGTTGGAGCATGCCTTTTACCAGGAGACCAAACATACAATTTAATGTCAGACTATTCAGTTGTTATAGGCACAGGCACCAACTCCATGAGGCCTGAGGGGGCCTGAATTCCCTCAAAAATTCGTTGGGGGGTGGGGGGCCGAAGACCCCCAATAATTTAAGAAAATTATCAATTAAATTATGCTCTGTAAAATCACAAAATTATGTTGGAATTTTTTATTTCCTTGTTTGATGATAGTTACCTTTTAAAATACATTCAGTAGTGAGTAAAACAAATAATTATTATGGAAGTAAGCAGGTTAACTGAAAACGAGTGGTGTGAATCATGATAGTGTTATGGTGGTGCGGGCGCACTTAGAATTTGTCCCAGTGCACAAACCTTCAGGTAAAGTCTGGCGCCGGTGGGCCAGTGCTGCAGCCGTGGTGACATCAAAAGGACTGGAGCAGAAACACCTGGAACCCTCCACCTCGCTTCGCCTTCACTAATCGAGACATTACAACACCTATGCTATATAAAGCCCACTCTGTTGTGGCAGTGATTCAGTGTGGATAGTTTCATTCAGTGCATGCTGCACATGTGCTTAGCGTTTTGACTTTAGTATCTAGTGGATGACTTTATATGACTATATATTATTCATTTACTTTAGTCTCTTAGTGTATTGTGAATTAAGTTTGCAATGGATAAATTTGTTACCAAAAAGACACGCTTGGAAGTTGATGATACTGCAAGTCAACCTCCAACAATTACCATGTAGTCAATTACTTTGCCATCTTCAGCTGAGAACTGTTCACAGCCAAAACCTAGACAATCCGGTAAGGGAAGATCATTTCACAAGTCTTGGTTGATCAAATACACATGGCTAGAATATGAAGCATCTACCAAAAAAGTTTTTTACAAAACCTGCAAAAAGGCAGATGTTAAGAATCTATTATAATTTTCTTAAAAAAAAAAAAAGGAAAAAAAGCTTTTGAAAAATTCTGTCTTCATGAAAATACATTTACACATAAAGAAGGTGTTCTGAAACTAATTTCTATCACTAACCGGAGTGTGGCCTCCCAATTGAATGAACAGTTAGATAGTGATATGAATAAAGGCCGTTTAGCTCTTGACACAATTTTTACTACCGTACAATTTCTATGCCGACAAGGACTAGCAATTAGAGGGCACAAAGATGTAAACCAAAATTATTTTCTGTTGTTGGAACTCTGAAAGAGTGACATACCTGAGTTTAAAGATTGGTTAGGGCATTCGGGGTATAAGTGGATGTCCCACAATATTTAAAACAAGATCATTGATCTCCTAGGAAAGTCTGTGTTAAGAAAGATATTGGCTTCAGTCAATTTTTCTATTATCATTGACTAATCAAGTGATTCATCGATTCACGAACAAGTATCATTTTATATTTGTAATGTTGATGATTCCTTAATCATCAATGAAGACTTTATTGACTGATACGAGACCCCCAACACTCAATCACAAGCTCTGTTTAATATTTTAAAAGACATTTTTGCTTGTCTTGATTTGTCAATGGATAACTTATAAAGAGGACAGTGCTATAATGGTGCCTCAAATATGAGAGGTACGTTCACAGGACTAAAAAACTTAGTTTTGGATATACAACCAAAAGCACATTATGTGCAAGGCACTGAACACAGTTTAGACTTGGCAGTTGTAAACCAAGCTGATCTACGACGCCTCTGCCCAACTCGATGGACTATGTGAGCTTCTAGTATCTTGAGAATATTAAAACACTTTGAAGAACTTCTATAGTTTTGGAAACATTTTCTGCAGAGGACAAAACAGAGGCATGTTACAAATGTGCAGGTTACCTTGAGTCAATGTTACAATTCAAGACTTATTTCTTTCTAAGTCTTTATTGTCATGCGATGAACCCAGTAGAGGATGTCAATGAAAAAATTCAGTGCTCTTATCTAAGTGTTGCTGATCTGCAAAACGTATATGAGGGCTTGATTTGTATATTGAATGGAAGGTAGGTGTTTTGAACACTTTTGGGAATTGTGTTTAAAAGAAAAGCCTTCACAAGTTGTTGATCCTTTGATTCCTTGGAATGTAAGTATACCAAAGAAGTATGAAAACAATGAAGCCTGCTCACCACACACTTTCAAAACCCCAAAGGAATACTACAAAGCTATTTACATTGAAGTTTGTGAAACAGTACAATCTTGCATTACTGAGTGGTTTGCTTCAACTGGACTCACACAGGTCATTGCAGTTGAACAAAAGTGCTTCTTTTTAGTAAACAGAGGTGAAACAAATTTGAAAAATCAACTGAGTTGTTCAAAAATGACCTAGACATTGAGAGACTGTGCTTACACATGAACATGTTAGCTGATATCGCTAAAAAACCAATTGGTCTTAATAAAACATGCATGATCTAAGAGAGTACACTACACAAGAGCCAGCAGTTGGAGAAATGTTATGGGAAGTAGTGAAGTGCATTAAGCTTTTCCAAGTGGTTCCAATCACGACAGCAACAGCAGAACAGTTATATAGCATCCTTAGACGTCTGAAGTCATATCTCTGATCAACAATGGGACAGAAGCAATTGCACAACTTGACTGTTTTTCATGCCTACAGAGATGTTTTGGATGAATTGGATATCTGAGCAGTCATCAATGACTTCATATTCAGTAATCCAGTCAGACAGTCGACATTTGCACCTTTCTAAAGACACTCTACCCCTAATAATGGCATTTAGAGCAATATTAAAAATCTTTATAAAATAGAGAATTCAATACATACATAAGTTAAATTTTCAGTTTTGAAATATTAGTAATATTTTACTACTGTATTACTATATTAATTATTTTCAAATACTTATATATTTTTAGGGTGTAAGACCCAATTAAAACCTGCTATTTACAAACTTTTTGACTGAAAGTATTAGGCTTACTTTAGTAACTTTAGTAACTGTATTAAAGCATTAACTTTGAGACATTGCTTTTATTTAATGAACCCTGAGCCTTATTCAAAGTAAGCTTAAATTAGCTATTCCATTTATTAATCAAAGTGCTATTAGCGTGCGACAGCAATATATTTTTTTATTCTTTTAATGATAGTTTAGGATTTATTTAAACATAATTTCAGTCTTTTCAGAGCTATATATTCACTGCTCTGTAATAGTCTATAAGCAAGATCATTACTGTAAATTTAATTAGCTTATTACGAAATATCATGGGTGTTTATGTTTTCAAAGTCAAACATGCGTCAGGCTTGTCGAGTTTCCCGGAGTGTCAAGTTACCAAGAGTCCAGTTTTCAGGGTTCTAATGTTGATTATATGACTCTAAAATGCTTTAAAAAACTTTGAAACTCACTGTTTTTCATCTGAAATTTAGAAAATTTCCCTGGGCAAGACCCCCAGTATGCCGCCCCCCCCCCCCCCCCCCAACTTTTTATACGTCGACACCCCTGCTTATATGTTAATATGTGAAGGGTGATCAAAAAATATCTGCACTGAGACTGTACAGTCCAGAATTTGTATGTCAATCAAGCAAAATTACCAAGAGCACTGAGGCAATCATTCCACCTAAGCAACAGGTTCAAGATACACCAGGTTCAAGATACCTGTTTGGTGAAACACTATGTCCTGCTGCATGAAGATGTCCATAACCTGTTGCACATTCTCATCTGACAGGAATCATTAGTATTTCAAAGTCTTTTTTAAGGGACTGAAGAGTGTGTCCCACTCTCCCACTTCTGCATTATGAATTTGTGACATGGGGATGTTCATTATCATGAAGCAACAACACCCCTTGTTGCAATTTTCACAGATGTTTCTCTGTAATTGCATGCTGTATTTTCTCCAGTGTTGCTCAGTAGCATTCCCCAGTGATGCCTGGACCATTGAAGCAGATTAGGCTGTCCTCCCAGATTGACCAACATCTTGTGTCGAATTGTGACCAGCATGGAACATGGTGCAACCTTTTATAATGGTGGTTTTCAACAGATGTGTTGCACCATATATGTTCTTCATTCTCCAGTGGATGTCTACTGTTGTTTGTCCTTCAGCAACCAAGAAAATAACTACAGTGTGTTGGTCCTCTTTGGACACATTTGGTAATAACATCATTGTAGTTCACCATTCCACATTTACCACATGCTATCAGAAATGCACGAATGCCACACTAATACATTGCCAACATGCCGGTGCTTATATACTTGCATTGGAGTAAGGATATGTTGCATGTATGCTGCAACTATGCCCTCAAATGGAAACTTTTTGATTCGTCCTTACAGAACCTGATACACAGAACCTGACACACGGGTCATGAGTACATAAACATTATGTAATTACTGTTAAATTTCTGTTGTTGATAATTTTGATACTTTATGAGACTGCAAGTTTAAAATCCTATTGAAAAAGTATACTAGAGGGTGACATAATATTTATTTATGTGAAACAAAATTATCAGTATAAGACCGGAAGCGATTTAGGTGTAATCAGTGAAGAGCAACGTTTTGAACTGGCAGCAATTGGAATCAGGGACCAATATAGGTTTAGGAATTTGATCATCTTATGTATATATGGATCTCCTAGTGGAGGCTTCAACATCTTTTTCTCCAAACTTAATCATGTTCTTGACAAGATATCCACTCCAAAGAACCACATTCTCGTATGTGGAGACCTAAATGTAGATAAACTGAATCCTGATGCTACATGGGACTCATTACTAAGTCTTGCTCAAAGTTTCAATCTAGTTCCAATGGTTAACAGTGCAACAAGAATAACAAAATACTCACAGACAGCTGTTGATCAGGTATTAACAGATTTAGGCAAAGAAAACTGAGGTGGTGGTAACTGAGCTAGGATTATCAGATCACTCAGGTCAAATCATTGATATAAAAGTGGCTCCAGAAGAAACAAAGAAAATGCATATTTACAGACGAATTTTTTCTAAACAAATGATATGACTTTGCCAAACAGATAGCAGAACAAACATGGGACTCAGTATACTCAGAGGTGTATGAAAATGAAAAATTCAAAAATTTCATGACAATGTTTCAATTAAATTTTGAAGTAACATTTCCGAAAGTGTTATGTCCATTATCAACAGCAGGAAGAAACAAGTGGGTCACAAAAGGCATCAAAAAAAAAAATCTTCTGAAACACTAAAGTACCTGAGCTCCATTAAACACATCCAAACTAATCCTGCTTTCTCACTCTTTTATAAAAGATATAGGAAAATATTACTTGCAGCAAAGAGAGCTCGTAACTCCTAACAGGTGCTCTCTGCTGAACACAAAAATAAGGCAGTATGGAAGATTGCAAAGCAGGAAACTGGTACCAGGAAAATGAATCTGTCAAACTTGAAAATCAAAGAGGAAGGGACTCTAATAAAATACCCAATATAAGTGGCAAACTATATAAATGATTATTTTAGTAGCATAGGAATAAAATTACAGGAAAATTTTCTAACAGCCCCTCAGGTCAAAAAGCCAAATAATGGTGTATCACACTCAATGGTGTTATTCCCTACAACACGGGAAGAAAAACAAAAACTCAGCTGGTCTGGATGAAGTCCCCATTTTTATAATTAAGGACTGTATCAGGAGCCTACTTCCACCTTTAGTTGATATTATAAATCAATCTTTCAAGCAGGGCTACTTTCCAGACTATTTAAAATATGCTAAATTACTACCGCTCTTCAAAAAAGGTGATGTAGGAAAAATTGAAAATTATAGGCCAATTTCTCTACTCTCATGCTTTGCAAAAATATTAGAAACTATTATGAAAGATAGATTAATGAATTATTTAAATAAATACAACTTACTGTCTGTTGACCAGTTTGGATTTCAATCAGGGAAAAGCACAGAATCAACAACAGCACACTGCACAAAACACATCCTAGAAGCATCACATAAAGGGAACTACACAACAGGCATATTTCTTGATCTAACTAAAGCGTTTGATACAGTAGATCACAACATATTGTTAAATAAGTTAGATGAACTGGGAATAAGGGGACTTGTGAAAAAGTGGTTCCAGTCATATCTAAAAAATAGAAGACAGATAACTGAAATCTCACATATTTCAAGGTGCTCAAACTATATTGTGAAGTATACTTCAGACCCAAATTATGTAAACATAGGTGTCCCACAGGGTAGTGTCCTTGGCCCAATACTGGTCCTCATTTACATAAATGACTTCCCGCAGAGCATCAAGCATGGACAAACAATATTGTTTGCAGATGACTCAAATGTTCTAATCAGTGAAAAATCACCAGATGCACTGAAAGAAAAAGCCGAACAAACACTAAACAGTGTACGTGAGTAACAACTTTAAGTTAAACGATGAAACTATAGAATGTGTAGACCACACAAAATTTCTTGGTATGCATGTTGACAGTCAGTTAAAGTGGGAAGAACATATTGAAATACTTACTAACAGAATCGCTACAGCATGCTACTCTTAGAATTATGACTGCAGTGTGTGATACTACATGTGTGTCAGATCTGTATATTTTTCTTATATCCACTCTGTTATTACCTATGGAATAATATTTTGGGGAGTCAACAGTAAAAATATTCAAATAGTTTTCAAATTACAGAAAAGAGCAATTCGTATAATAACCAGGAGTGGCAGTAAGGCTCACTGCCTTGAACATTTCAAAAGCTGGAAATCCTAACTGTCCCCTGTGAATACATTTTTCAAAGTATTATGTATGTAAAAAAAATATTGACTGCTATGTTAACAATTCTTTAGTACACAGCTATGAAACTAGAAACCAATACAATCTGCATCTAGAGAGGAAAAATAAAGTTAAAACTCAGTAGAGCTTGTTGTACAATGCTGTTAAATTATATAATAAATTATATAATAAATTACCACAAAATATAAAAGATATTGACACAATTGGACAGTTCAAACCAAAACTAAAAAAAAATTTTATTACGTAAAAGTTATTATGCAGTAACAGACTATCTCAATTAAAACATGTAGCGTAATTAAAGTAGCCTGCATTGTAATACATGAGGAAATAATTATAATATGTAATCCAGAATTTTATGGTACTATAAGAAAATTACATAAGGATGTAAAACTAATGTAAGATACTTTAAAAATGTGTGTAACTATTAATTTTGTGTGTATAAATTGTAGGTATATTGTACTGTATATGATTTTGTTAACAAAATCCACACAATGTAAATTGTTACATGGATTAATAAAGAAATCAATCATCATGATACATAAAAGTACCATTTGGAATGTTCTAGAACAAAACATCAGACTGGAGTTACACACAAGCAATTCACAAAATGTTCATCAGTAATTACTCCTTCAGTATTTGATGGTGATTCAGCAAGAATGTTAGTATGAAAATCAACTTCATAATTAAAAAGTAAACTAATATCTTTTGAGATTAATGGTTTGTAAAATATATTTTGTTACTTTTGGTACTGAAGACATTTTTAGCAAATTTCTGCTTATGTTAAACGTATTACTAGCTTTTTAAAAGCAGTTTCTGGACCAATACTTTTGTAAAATCACAATTTCTAACAATAATTAAAATTTATAAATATGTCAATGGACTGTAATATGGTAATTATTGTATATTATTTACTGTCCAGCAGCAGGAACCCACCAATTTAGTTAGCTGCTGTCAGTTCAGTTAAGCTTTAATCTGTGTTACGTAAGTTAGTTTGTGCTACCAGTTGTACTCATCTCTTTTAATAAAATGGAAGTAATAAATTGAAGAAACATGAGCAAAAATTTGTTCGGTTATTGTTATTATTCAACAACCCAGACCAATACTGGAGTTAGACATCCCAAAGGTAAGTAATAATCAATTAAAAATTTGTTTCAATTGTACATTACAATTTGTTGTTTTTGCCTCTTGGTTGTGTTCATTGGAACTTTGTATCAATCAAATGTCCTGCTGTTTTTGAAGTCCACTTTAGCTAATAGTTTTGTTTTTTTGTAAATTACTGAATGGTACCATTACAGCAGATCTGCATTACAGGTGTCTTATTTGTCACCACTCTTCAGAAAATATGAATACCTTTAAACTTTGGTGCACTGGGCACATGTTGCTGGAACATTTGCAACCTGTGTTGAAGGAAAATGAGTATTCTTGTCATCAGATTTTCACAACTTTAATGAGTAGTATGTCTGATAAGTTGTAAGATGATGAGGATAATTATCTGCCAAAAGTCTGGATTATTCCTTTGATGTATTGGCTAGATTTAATCAATATTAGACAGAATTTTAAGAAATCATTTTGTTACAGTGCCCTTTTTGTTCTTCTAAAAACTGTGATAAAATTTTATCATTTCCCACTCATTTGGTTGACTGCTGAACTGACAAAACATTAAATGATTGGTCATTTAAATGACATGTGTAATACAAATATAGGGAAAAACTAATCCTTGATTATAAATGATCTGCTTCCAACAAGAGAAGGCTTAATGTACTGATTGCAACCAAGCCACCAATGGCCAAAGCAGAGCCTCCTGGCCTGGCGAAACATCCATCAGTATGCATGTGGCAGTGAACGTGTTAAAGATTTGTGCCCACTCTGCACGACTCCCACAGCAATGAAGTATGATTTTTGTTACACTTGTTTATTGGCCTCTCATTGGTGACAAATGAAAATAATAAGGCAGCAGATATATATTTTGCTCAAGTGAGAGACTAATCAATTACAAAAGATACAAAATGAAAAAGCAAATAAATCTACAGCACTACTTTGAATCACAAAGTCAGACAGAATGTATTATGTTGCAGCCAGACGACATTATAACACGAGGAATGTTCTGTGCTCTTCTTAGCTCTGTAAAGGGTTTTTGGATTAGTGGAAAGTCCAAGTCTACAGAATACTGTAGCAAACACTACACTGGTCAGACCAAAAAACATGCCCAGTACATGAAAGGTGCACGCAACATGGTTGCCATACTTCCCTTTTGCAGTCCATAGCTGAGCACTGCCTTTGTACAAGGGACATTCTACAGATTATTCTGGCATGAAAATCCTGGTCTATATGAGATCCTGTGGGAATTTGTTTAGTAAGGAATCCGTGGTATAATGGTTGGCAGAAAACCATATCAGGTTGGTGACTCAACTGGATAAGGCATGTGACCTGGTTGTTTCTTTAATTGATTCACGAGGAAGTTCAAATGTATTTTGATTGTTTCTCACTTGGTTTAAGAATCATAAAAGAAGGTTGTACATATAAAAGAGATCTGGAGACACCAAAGGGTTTCAGATTGATTATATAATGGTAAAACATTTAGGAACCAGTGGCAGATGAGGATTTTATTGGTTATGAACTGTTTATTAAAACTGAAGAAATTGGAAAAAGGTAGGAAATTAAGGAGATTGGACCTGGATACGTTGAAAGAACCAGAAGTTGTTGAGAGGTTCAGAGGGAGCATTAGGCAATTGCTGAATATATCAGGGGAAAGAAATACAATAGAGGATGAATGGGTTGCTTTAAGAGATGAAATAGTGAAGGCAGCAGAGGATCAAATAGATAAAAAACAAAGACTAGTAAAAATTCTTGAATAATGCAAGAGATATTGAATTTAATGGATGAAAGGAGAAAATTTAAAAATGCAGCAAATGAAGCACATGAAACCAAACATTTAAAAAACAAGATTGACAGGGAGTGCAAAATTGTTAAGCAGGAACGGCTAGAGGACACATGCAAGGATTTAGAAGCATATTTCACTAGAGGAAAGAGAGATACTACCTACAAGAAAATTAAAGAGGCCTTTGTAAAAAGAGAAGCAGCTGCATGAATACCATGAGCTCAGATGGTAAACCAGTCCTAAGCAAAGAAATGAAGCTGAAAGATGAAAGGAGCATATAGACAGTCTGTACCAGTGAAATGAACTTAAAAGCAATGTTATAGAAAGGAAAGTGGACATAGATGAAGATGAGACGGGAGATATGATACAGTGAGAAGAGTTTGACAAACCTCTAAAAGATCTAAGTTGAAACACGGGTAGATAATATTCTGTTAAAACCAGAACTGATGATAGCCTTAGGAGAGCCAGCTACGACGGAACTCTTCCATCTGGTGTGCAAGCTGTACGAGACAGATGAAATGCCTCAAACTTCAAGAAGAATGTAGTAATTCCACTTCCAAAGAGAGCAGCTGCTGACAGGTTTGAAAAATTACCAAACTATCTGTTTAAAAAGTCATGGTTGCAAAATAATTTCACAAATTATTTGCAGAAGAATGGAAAAACTTGTAGAAGCTGAAAGGGTTGTGGGGGCAAACAGGGGTTGTGGGGGCAAACAGGGGTTGTGGGGGCAAACAGGGGTTGTGGGGGCAAACAGGGGTTCTACATCTACATCTACATCTACATCTACATCTACATTTATACTCCGCAAGCCACCCGACGGTGTGTGGCGGAGGGCACTTTACGTGCCACTGTCATTATCTCCCTTTCCTGTTCCAGTCGCGTATGGTTCGCGGGAAGAACGACTGTCTGAAAGCCTCTGTGCGCGCTCTAATCTCTCTAATTTTACATTCGTGATCTCCTCGGGAGGTATAAGTAGGGGGAAGCAATATATTCAATACCTCATCCAGAAACGCACCCTCTCGAAACCTAGCGAGCAAGCTACACCGCGATGCAGAGCGCCTCTCTTGCAGAGTCTGCCACTTGAGTTTGTTAAACATCTCCATAACGCTATCACGGTTACCAAATAACCCTGTGACGAAACGCGCCGCTCTTCTTTGAATCTTCTCTATCTCCTCCGTCAACCCGATCTGGTACGGATCCCACAGTGATGAGCAATACTCAAGTATAGGTCGAACGAGTGTTTTGTAAGCCACCTCCTTTGTTGATGGACTACATTTTCTAAGGACTCTCCCAATGAATCTCAACCTGGTACCCGCCTTACCAACAATTAATTTTATATGATCATTCCACTTCAAATCGTTCCGCACGCATACTCCCAGATATTTTACAGAAGTAACTGCTACCAGTGTTTGTTCCGCTATCATATAATCATACAATAAAGGATCCTTCTTTCTATGTATTCGCAATACATTACATTTGTCTATATTAAGGGTCAGTTGCCACTCCCTGCACCAAGTGCCTATCCGCTGCAGACCTTCCTGCATTTCGCTACAATTTTCTAATGCTGCAACTTCTCTGTATACTACAGCATCAAACGCGAAAAGCCGCATGGAACTTCCGACACTATCTACTACGTCATTTATATATATTGTGAAATATTGTTATATATATTGTGAAATATTGTTATATATATTGTGAAATATTGTTATATATATTGTGAAATATTGTTATATATATTGTGAAATATTGTTATATATATTGTGAAATATTGTTATATATATTGTGAAATATTGTTATATATATTGTGAAATATTGTTATATATATTGTGAAATATTGTTATATATATTGTGAAATATTGTTATATATATTGTGAAATATTGTTATATATATTGTGAAATATTGTTATATATATTGTGAAATATTGTTATATATATTGTAGGGGCAAACAGGGGTTGGGGGGGGGGGCAAACAGGGGTTGGGGGGGGGGGGCAAACAGGGGTTGGGGGGGGGCAAACAGGGGTTGGGGGGGGGCAAACAGGGGTTGGGGGGGGCAAACAGGGGTTGGGGGGGGCAAACAGGGGTTGGGGGGGCAAACAGGGGTTGGGGGGGCAAACAGGGTTGGGGGGGGCAAACAGGGGTTGGGGGGGGGCAAACAGGGGTTGGGGGGGGCAAACAGGGGTTGGGGGGGGCAAACAGGGGTTGGGGGGGGGCAAACAGGGGTTGGGGGGGGCAAACAGGGGTTGGGGGGGGCAAACAGGGGTTGGGGGGGGCAAACAGGGGTTGGGGTGGCAAACAGGGGTTGGGGGGGGCAAACAGGGGTTGGGGGGGGCAAACAGGGGTTGGGGGGGGCAAACAGGGGTTGGGGGGGCAAACAGGGGTTGGGGGGGGCAAACAGGGGTTGGGGGGGGGCAAACAGGGGTTGGGGGGGCAAACAGGGGTTGGGGGGGCAAACAGGGGTTGGGGGGGCAAACAGGGGTTGGGGGGGCAAACAGGGGTTGGGGGGGCAAACAGGGGTTGGGGGGGCAAACAGGGGTTGGGGGGGCAAACAGGGGTTGGGGGGGCAAACAGGGGTTGGGGGGGCAAACAGGGGTTGGGGGGGCAAACAGGGGTTGGGGGGGGCAAAAGGGGTTGGGGGGGCAAAAGGGGTTGGGGGGGGCAAAAGGGGTTGGGGGGGGCAAAAGGGGTTGGGGGGGCAAAAGGGGTGGGATTCTTGGTAGGATATCCCACATTCCAGGGCATGATGATAGGTAATCAGAGCCCTGATGAAGGGTTTGTTCAGTTTTTCCAGTCTGGAGTAGTACTGAGAGACAACGGGGGGGGGGGGGGGGGGGCACTCCCCAGTAGCTGGTTCTTGGGGTTGGTGGGAGGATTGGCAGTGTGTGGGGAAAACAGCACAGGAGGTCCATTTGTTGACCAGATGTGGGGGTTAGTGCCTGTCTGTGGAAGCATTGGTGAGACACTTGGCAGACTGGGCAAGGGAGTTCTTGGCACTGTCTATATGTTGTCCCCAGTTGATCAAGCTGTATGGGAGGGATTTATTGGTGCTAAAGGAACAACAGCTGTTGAAATGCAGGTACTGTTGGTGGTAGGCAGGTTTAATGAAGACAGAGGTTTGGATGGAGCCATCAGATAGAATGTCAACATCCACGAAGGTGACACAGTATGTTTAGGAGGATCAGGTGAAGCAGATGGAAGGGACAGTGTTAGACTTGAGAAGGAATAACAATAGGATGTCTTGACCCCAAGTCCAGATAATGATGACATCATAGGACCTGAACCAGACTATAGGTTTAGTGATTTGAGAGGCTAGGAAAGTGTTGTCTGGATAGCCATCTTTCCCCTTGGGGATTCTAAGATTAACTATTTGGAGGGTTTAGTTATCATGATTGTGCCAGAATGCCTATGGGGACAATGAAGGACACAGCTCATTTAAGGAGAGGAGAGTTATGTTATGAACTACAGAGGTGAGTGATACAACCATGGGATGTAGTGGAACTGATTGAGCAATTGTGGCACAATATCCAATGTCCCATAGTATGATAGGTAACAGGCAAATGAAGTATGTTTGGTCACTTCTGTTTATGCCACTCTAAGAGATATTGGAAATTGCTCAGGGAAGCTATAATACAGGGCAACCAAATTAAAATATTACAGGCTAGATATGCTGATTACATAGAATGATTAGAGGAGTTGGAAGGTGTCTATCCTTCAGAGGAAGAGCACATAAAGGAATATGTAAAAAGTGTGGCTGACAGGCTCTGTGGCACAGGGCAGGTAACAGTGGTTGACTGGCACAGTAGTACGGGTACTCAGCAGCAGAAATCCTAAATAATCAGTGAGCCTACAGAGTTTCTGAGGCTGAGGTAACAGGACAGAGGTTAGTTGGTGGAGCACACAATCCCAGATCAATTATTCATGTACTTTCATAATCATTTGCAAGGATTCCTGGCTAATTGTTTTGATTTATCATTAGATTACACTCAAAAATTATTCAGTTTTTGTATTTTATCATAGATTTTCAGCAGAAAGCCCATGTGGTAGATGAAGATCTAGAGATATTAAAGTTAGTAGCTGCTAAAGTAAAATGTGATTTTTTGGAGGATTTGTAGTGACAACATGAGAAGGGAGTACAATAAGTCAATTTAGCTTGGAAATAAGCCAAATTATCAAACCTGTCATTGCAGGAACACATTTACAAGGAATATGGGATGGAAGACATTTATCAAGAATCTATTATTAGGCTTGTGGATAGAGTTAGAAAAAGTGTGTTGGCATGGTGTTTACCATATGCTGAAAAACAAATCTTCAAACATCCTCCATGGTTCAAAGCAATATTTTGTAACATCCCTCAGACCTGGGCACAGTTTGACAAGTTGGTGCAAAATGTTTAAACAATGTGATATATAGATTTTAGAAGGGAGACAGGGAAGCCTGTTTCAGGACAGGAGAACAGTCAACAAAATGAAGAATATGAGGCAATCAGGATGGATAGTTTTCCAATTACGGTAATGCTGACCGGCAGTTTACAAGGTACCCCCATAGAAGACCAGGCGTATAACCAGTCTCACAAAAAGGGGAGAAAGTGGTAATTTGTTGGATAGAACTTGTTCATGTAAGTACAAACTGTCTCATGAAGGGAGTGGCTCAGGAGATTGGGCAATTACAATCACAATGGAAAGGTTAAGAAAAACATTTGTTTATGGATTCTTCTGTCACTTCATGGTAAAAAAATTCAATACTTAAAGTTGAATAACAAGTGCACTGCTTTAGTTCTACTGATTGTTTTGTTTATTTCAAACTATCAGGCCATTTTCATAAAACAGCTTGGTAGCATCAAAGGGACACTAGTTCTTCAGTAGCCAAACATTGTAGGCAAAGATGCAATCACTAGCACAGAGTGTTCTGCATCAAACTTGCTTCTTACACTTTACATAATGGACAATGTTAAACACAATAACTAAGTAAACTATGCAATATTACAGGATAAATGGTTATAATGCTAAATTTTGTCTTGACATTGGCTGAGAAACTGTTACACTACACACTCTTCATTTATCACGTGCAAAAAACTTTTTTTAACATTAAACTAAACTTTAGGCAACAAAAAGTATTATACACTATAAAATACAACAATATTACAGTTTATTTGGTTAAGATGTTATTGTGTGTGAGGTCGTGACACTGGTTGAGAACTGAAAAACTATGGTATTTTAACTATATAACCTGAAATAGTAAATGATTGTTTTAATTATTGTGTATAATACTGCCCACTGCCTAAATTTTAGTTTACACTGGAAAAAAAAACATACGTAAATGAGTGCTTAGTTTAACAGTTTCTCAGCCAATGTCAAGACCTCATAAAATTTATCATTTTGGCATTCAACCTGTACTATTGTATAGGTTAATTATTTATTGTGCTTAACATTACCCATTATGTAAAATGTAAATTCTTAAATTGAGAAGCAAGTTTCAGGCACTATGCTCTAAGCAAGTGATTGTATCTTTGCCTATAATATTTTGTTAAGTAAGAGCTGGTGTCCCTTTCAGATGCTAGTCAGTTGTTTCCTGAAGATGGCCTAATAAGCCAAAAACTAGTTTAAAATAAAGAAAATCAGAACAAGAACAGTGTATTTGTTATTCAAACTTCTAAAAGCAGTTTATGCTGTAAGGGCAGGGAAGTAATGACTTTACCTTTCATTTGTCACACTTTATAATAAGCCAGTCTGTACATTGCCCACTTCAAGAACACTTCGTCAGCTGTGAATTACAACTTGTTTTGTATTCACAAGGCTAATTGTAAATCTGAAGAAAGAAGAACAATAAGAAGCAAAGGTGCTAGATGAACAATTTGAAACACACAGGTGTATATCACTCAGTAGGAAATGAAGTCTTGGCTGTATCATATTTTGCCCATCAGTAGCACCAATTCTGAGAAATTTCCTGTTTCCTAATGAAATGTCTTCACAATGACTGCAGAAAGTAGAGTTTTAATGGACTATAAACAGAGTAATATCTAAAAGGCAATGTAAGATGTTTCTCCTTTTCTTGGTTTCATCATTAACAATCTTTGATTCTTTGTCACTGGGTTTGTCACGTTTCAGGCTCATAGAACATGTTTCAAAGTTTTGTAAATTTGATAATGTTTAGGTGATGATTTATGCGACAGTATCTTTGTGTTCAATTACCACTGCTGAGAGAAGATAGAAAAATTGTTTTTCGTATCACCCCCACAGGCAAAACATAGGCAGCAAAAACAGTACAGTTTCTTTGTTGACAGTGAGTACAGCATCTATTTCCTTAAATATTTAGTCTCATTCAAATGTGAGTAAAACTATGACAAAGTTAAATAATGATGTGTTCCTTTAGTGTGTGCCTGTTTTTTCTGTAGAATCAAAACTCCCTCCTGGTTTTTATGTACTCTACTACACTTTTTCAATAATCATAATTATGATGTGTTCTGGAGCAAGTATTTAGCAGTATGCCGTATCACTTGATGAAGAGGAAGTTAGATGCATCAGAAATATGTTCATTCTCAGTAATTACTATCTCCATTATGTTTTTCCAATGTTACTTGTGTCAGCCTTCATTAAAATCACACACAGTGGGCTTTTCCACGTGTTTTGTAGTCTCAGATCAATAATGACCTGTACTCTGGAGTCAAATTCAACAGTTTGATTGCCCTTTTCTGTGATGTCTATATTTTCTCCACAAGAGGAAAGGAATTTGTATAAAGATCCAGTGAATGACAGTCTTTTCAGACTCTGCTTTTCTTAGATTTCTTTTCTGACAGCCATATGGGTGAATTCCTTTCACTAGAAAAATATTTGTAAGATTATTTTGGTGACAAATCATGGCCCAAATGTATATTAATAGTAACTTTTTATGTATATCCTGAAAGCTCATAGTAGTGGGTGGATAGATACCATCATTATCATAAATGTATGGACATTTCCACATGAATCTTGTGCATAGCATTTATATTGTGGTTGACAATACAGCCAATATTTTCAGTGGATAAAAGATTTTTATTTTACTATTTGGTAAACCATTATTTGTTTGTTAAACAC